>NC_134276.1:35122066-35422066 GCF_949628215.1 Phalacrocorax aristotelis | reverse complement strand
TTCTGTCTGCTCTGGTTTGTTGCATTAGCTCTTAGCATTATTGTTCAAACATTTGAATTGTTTCTTGTTTCTACCTTCGCTTTCACTCCTTTGGAGAAATTTATAATTTTTTTTTGTGAGTAAATACCTTGAAGCTGTTAATGGAGAGGTAACATTTGAGGAAATCTTGAAGCCCTCCAGGCACCAGAACTGTTCCCAAGTTCTAATTGGAAAAAGATTAATGTGGGGCTGTGCCACCCTCCTGCAATACCACATTCTCTTGGAACACTTTGCTCCTGTGAGTAATTTTCTTCAGAAAAAAAGATCACATTAAACAGTGGGTGTCCAAACTAATGGCAATATTTCAGTTCAGATTTTGTGTTAGGTTTTGCATCGTGTTCCATCGCACAGCACACGTAGTAAGACTCATCATATTCCATCAACTAATTTTGCTAAATGTCAGGCATTTAATAAAGGGAAAGGGCAAAAAGTTGTAAAGGGTTTGCATTGCCTTGTTAATCAGCACTTGAAAAAGTTTTGAAGAACTCAGTGACTTGTTAATTTCAGAGCTGGTTTCTGGAAGCTATAACATATGCTGCCTGAAATCCAAATTTTCTTTTGACAATCAAGGGGCCTCATCTGCTAGATTTCAAATATTGAAATGTATACTTATATGTGCTGCAAATCTGGTTTGCCTAGCAAATATATGCAGACAGCAGAGTCATTTGTCAGTTCTGACTAGAAGAAACTATCACAGAAACAGACTCTGAGAAGTGTCGGTGCCTCTCATAAAATAATTTCTCCACCTGCTCTACAGGACAGGCAAAAATCAGTAGCAACTCTTACTGGCTATTAAAAAGTACCTCATTACTATTAAAGAGACGAGCTGGACTGACAGTTCAGCATCACTAGGCAAGTACAGGTGCCACTTGCCAACCACTACATGACAGACGTAAGACGTCTAAGAACACTAACAGATGAAAACTTCTACTGTCATTCTTTGAAATTAGAAATAACCTCACTTATCACTTCTGTTTACTGTAATTCATAATCCTTTGCGACTTCTCTCCCAGCACCTAGCATATAGAACAGAACTCTCCAATGCCTGTGCACAGTGGGTAATATTTTTTCATCTGAATAGTTCAATTATTCTCTGTGAGGGTACTCACTTCAGTAGAAGCTGTTAAATGGAAGTACGGGTGGCAGAATCAGACCCTTAGCTTATGTGGAGTTCAGCATCCTTTTATTGTTTACTTTGATTAACTACATCACTACACATTTTCAAGAGGAAATGCAGTTTTCACTAGCAATCACTCAGCAACTTACAGTAAAGGGGTAAAAGCTTCGAGCAGACAATTCTAGGTGCTGGAGATAGTGCAAGTGATAAAATGATGTATAAAATGACATGATAACAAACACTGACCATATCTCTGATTTTTCTTTAGTAGCAGACAATATCATCATTCACACAGCTGTGAGCCATTCAAGAAGGTATTATCCTGTGAGTTCTGACATCAAAAAACTTATCGCTTCCAGCCTTACAGTAAAGCAGTTTAGTAGGTAATAAAAATGAGCAGGAAATTTCCAGAGTGGTCTGAGTTGACAGCAGAGACCAAATTCCCACAAAGTGGTACAGTTACATATAATTTATATCTCTCTGAGCCATCTAATCCTCCTGAGAAGATTAATTCTGGCAGAAGGCATACCACAAAAAGACCAAATACCTTGCCTCAGGGTCTCCAGTAGACATACACAGTTTTTATTTCTTCCAAAGGTTCCTCAGGAATCCTGTTTACAAAGGCCAAAAAAAGATTTTTTATTTTTGTCATTTCACAGATCTTCTGGAAGCCCATCTTTATTCTTAATTAACATGAAGCCTTTGGTTTTGTTCTGTCCTTATTTTGCAGTTAACTTTAAGCTAGAGGACCTGATCGTAATTTTAGGACAGGCTAATAGCTAATATAGAGAAATATCTCAGGAGTGGTGAGTAATATAGTGAAAAGCATAGCCCATGTACTATGACCAGGGCTCAATTCTACCTGTTCACACTGCTGTTATCTTAGCATTGCAAGAAGTCAATTAATTAAAAGCTAGCTATAAGCAGAAAAATCAATACTCAAATAAACAATATTCCTGAGTGCTGTGTAAATAGCATCCTTGTGCAAACTGCTGTGCCAGAGGTATCCTTTGTGAACTCAGGCCCAAAATCCCCATCTTTTAAAATGCTCTCTTTTCATTTCGTGTCAACGAGGGAAATAAATCATGGAAGATATGGTCGGTTTTGGAAGCGGACCCAAAAAAAAAGCCCCAAAACACAGGGGCAGGATTCAGCTCTGGACTGTAGACACCTACACGTAGGTATTGACACATCTACTAGTTTTCTACTCTTATTTTAATCAGAAGATCTCCAGGTATCTATTTGGTCGCTTTAGAATAAACATCTAGTGGTATGTGAAGCACTTGTGTCAATCAAGTCTGAACTCCAGCTCCTCTCCCCTTTCCTGTAAGGTGCTGTGTTTTATGTGGATATCCTGGATATTTTATGGCATCTGAAAATGGCACAAGACACCTGCATTCAGGAAACGGAACTGAAATCTTATTTGACAGGGTGAGTGGCATCTGCTGAACCGAATCTCCAGGTTCCACTGACATTGTTGACTAAATCTCCCCTATCTATAATGAAACTTTAGTCACCCAGGGTAGGCAACACTTGCATAAATACACACCTGTATTTGAGATGCTTTATGTGCATCTGGACTGGCAGATGGAGGACAGGTTGCAGCATGAGATGCTTATGTTTAGGCACTTGCATCAAGCCTCCTCAACATGTCGTTATCTGCATGTAGATGCCTTAATGTAAGAACTAAGTCCTACCCCATGTAACTGTAGCTTCCTGAGGCACTTCAGCCACATATGTAAGTTAATAAACTGCTGACTTCATTAAAAGCTGTTTTAAAAGGTTCCACCTCCTTTTCAATTGCCTTTGAGGGGGTAGGTTTTCCTGAAAATACGGTTTTCCATTCTAAAACAGTTTCAACATTAAGTTCTTCATCCCTTTATTGTCCCTCACTGTACAATGGATATGTTTTTATAGCCCTTTGTGCCACCACAGTCTTATATATCTTTCAAATCTTGAGCACTTTCAAGACACCAATATATTATTTGGCTCTCAATTTGAATTGGACAAATAATGGAAAAATATTTTGAATAATATATTGTTTGGAAACAAATCATTGAAAAAACTCTGTGAATATTAGATGACTGATTCACTCTGTCATCCCTTCTTTTATTTATCCATTTAAATTTTTCTTTCTCTCATACACAAGTAGACACACATAACAGCACAGCACAAAAAATTCAGCTCTAAAACACAGCCACATGGCCAACGGAAATACAGCTTTCAGTATGGCCTCCATACAGCTATAATGTTCTCAGCTACCATTTCTTTTAATGAGATCTGTTTGGTCTGGCTTACAATTGCTGAAATACGATCTCTGCCATGGGTACATAGCTAGCCCTCCGCACTCATCTATCTTGTCCCTCCCTCCATGATTATTTAATGTCATGATTCCCTATGAGGGAAGTGTTCACAGCATATTCAGACCTCAGCTCAGGGTAGGGTTTTTTTCATGACACAGGCTGTATTTCCTGACTTTCACAAAAAGAAGGAAACGGTCTTTGTAGCAAAATGTCTTTTCACACAAATAAGAGAGGAGGGCAAACTGCAGTAAATTTACTGTGCTGGTTTACTTCTGATACATATGGATGCTTTGACTCTCCTTACTATTGATTTTTTTTTCCTGTGCTTTGAAACAGCTTACATCTGTGAGTACTAGCATTTTCTGCTTTTCTTTACTCTAAAAACAAAATTCAGTCTTACCCACCACCTGCCCAACAACTCTGGGCACATCAGAGTCCCATCCTTTGGATGTCTCTAGAAAGTACCACTGTTATACTAACCACCTGGGGTGCTTCCTTGCCTTAATCTTTTCCTGCCTTTCCTGAGAAATTAGTCTGATACAAACTCAATTTCTGGTTTCCTCACCATATTTTTTATTTTATAAGCATTAGTCCTACTGGGAGCTGGAAGATGGTGGGTTTCTCACAGAGAGGTGGTGGGTGGGACTGGGAAGTGAAGGATTTTAATTGTAACACTGCACCTGCTTTACTGTAAATGACACTGCCAACCTGTTTCACTGTGAGTAATTTAGGACCTGAGTCACACTCACCCACAGAGATATCTTTTTTCTTGCTGAATTTGGCATTTTAAAAGTTCCAGCAAGTTCATCTTTATCAAGAGAAAGCCACTTGGAGACAGATTTTCTACTTCAGCTGTTACCCAAAGCAAAAGCTGGTCAGGACCAATCTGTGTGATTTTTGTGTGCAGGAATTTTCAGCAGCTTTGGACCCATCACACACATAAGGGTGACTATAGGGGACAAGACTTTACCAGGCTGGGCCCAAAGTATGTCATTACCTGGCAATTGTTACCCGCCAGGTGACCCAGTGGTGTACATACAACTGCACACAAGAAACTCTGGAAAATATTTGGACTGCTTAGTTAGCATGCCTGGAATCACCATGCAAGAGGAATATTGCATCTTAAGTGTCAGCCTACCTATATATAACATGTTTGTCCTTATAATGGAGAAACTCTGATTTATTTTTTTTAATAGTTTTAGGTAATAATTCTGGTCTGCGTGAATAGGCAGGAAGGCTGTAATTTTGTTAAAAACATTATGTAATAACATACCCTTGAGAAATTTGATAAGCCCTGTCTATGCCACCATAAACATACTAAGTAAAGCCTTTGAATTAACTTCATTTGAAAGAGCTTGCTAAGAGCTAGGGCACATAACGGGATGGAATTGAATTACTGTGGCCTAATACATTATCAGCCATTAGCTGAATTTCCTTAATTGCCTGTGGGCATGCTTTTAGTCCACCCCAATTGTGAGGTAATAAACGTCAGTGAAAGAGATTTCAGAAGAACCTTCAAAGCCTAAATAACCGTAAGGAGTCTAAATACTTTGTTGGACCAGTGCCAATGTCCTTGAATGATATTAGATAGATCAACAAGTGACTTTTCAATTCATGTTTATAATGTTATTTGTGATATGTTACTTCAGCCACAGGCAAAGGTAGAAAAGCTGAGGGATGTGAGGTGGGAGGAAGAGATGCTGATGGGTCTCAGATTAGGCAGCACTGAAAAACCTTCTCAAAACAGGTTTGAAACTGCCAAAGCACAATAAAATAAGGGAAGATAAAAAAAAAAAGGCAAAAAAAATTTGCCAAGATGGCAGGCAGAGGGTTTTTAAAGTTACAAAATCTAGAAATCTAGAGTAAATGCCTTTAATGAAGAACATCTGTTGTGTTTAAGTTCCACTTTGTGTTTACTTGCTGGTATTCCTTAGTTGACTAGCAACGGGAATATGATTCTGTTTATTTAAATAAGTTTATCTATTTTTAAATCCATATGGATATTTGTATTGGTCCAGCACATTTCAAAATTACAGACATAAATTAAAATTCTATTGTGAACATTTAATTAGCAATTAAATCTCCAAAGTATTTGTGACTAGATAAAATTCTTATTGAATTAATTCATATGGATCTATAAAGACAACCTGATTATTATTTGGATTTTCATTCACAACTTTTAAACACTGAACATTCCTAATCACTCATGTCCTATCATGTCATGCCTAAAAATACATTTAAGAGTGCTCAGTAAGAACACAATATCTTTGATCTTTATAAACAGTTTTACGATGAGGTGTGAATTTGCAGCAATTTTTTGATAGGAAGAAATGGATTTTCATTCAACCTTATTTTCCACAGGTCCATTTAGCACATCTTAAGAAATAATTACTCTGTAGGAATCAAAGTGGGGTATGATTAAGTGCCATTGTTTCTGAAGCTGGGCAAATATTGTAAAATTAAAAATTAACTTCTTACAGTTTTACTCACTTACCTGGATTCTTTCACACTTTCCAATTCTGACATCTGCTTTCTATAAGAAACAGTACTGGAAAATTATTAGTTCACATGCTTGGATAGTCATGGAAATATTAATTATAAACATGGACATGCAAATATTCACATAAGAATGTGGTATTTATATGTGAAGGGGAATACCATTTGACACAGATAAAAGAGCTGATTTGTAGAAGCTATTAAATGAGCCATAAAAGAATTTCAATCACACTCTTTGCAGCTAGAGTGAACCATACACGTATTACTGAGTCCCAATCACAGCATCACTGCTTAAGCTACATCAAATATACTTTTTTAAGGAATAAATACTCTTTGGCATAGCAGGACAAGATCTTGAGCTCCTCAGCCAGAGCTTCGCTAAATGAAAACTTGGCTAGTTAGTTACTAACTGACACTCCATTTCTGCCCCTTCATTCACTTGTCTCTTCAATTCCTCTTTCACATCCATTTCATTTTTTAACTACCTGAAGCCCTTGATAATAAAAATATGGAACCTTCTAAATAACCATTGCTTAGTACATCCATGTACTTGCATGTTCTTACACAAAAATTATACATATATTTGTACATAAGTTAATAACACCTATATATATGTATCTGTACTAGAATAACATACATGAAACAGAAATTGATAGTCAGTAGACACAGAAGTAAAATACAAATAAATTATTAGAAATGTTCTGTTAAAAAGCGGATCTGTTAAAAGCAAGAAGAGTATTAAAACATCTCAGTCTAGAAATTTAGTACAGGTTTTAATTTACAAGGAAAAGAGACCTTTCTTTTAGTGAACTTCACTTTTATTCGATCTCCTAACCTCTTTAGAAAACTATAGTCTTCTTCCATCTGTTACCTCAGTGTGACAGGCCAATAGGGTACTATTAAAAACATCTCTGCTGTGTTTCCCTTACTTCTGTTCCTCAGCCCATTTCTCTTACAAAATAAAGGCATTTTAAAATTTAAATTCATTATTTAAATTTCATGTCTTGAAATTTTAGATTTCAAAGGGAAGAAGTGTTGAGACTTAAAATTTAATACTTGTATGTAATTAAATTGCTGAGGAACAATGTCCTACAAAGTGTGAAAGTATTATCTTTCATGCATACAAATGTCTGTAATCACTATTTGCAATACTTTGAATGCAAAAACCCATGAAGCAGCTGTTCAGCACTAAAATTCTCCTCGCTTTAATTCCCTTTGTACAAAATTTTCATTGCAAGGTAAGTTTTTACTGCTATTTTTCATATTGATGTTGATGTTAGATATGGACAGGCAGATGAAGGCCTTACAAAGGGAAACAAAGAAGGAAGGAGGGGATAGCAGGAGAGAGGGAAGTAAGGGGGAGTTGGGGAAGGTGGGAGGGAGAGGAGAAGGGGGAGACAGTGGGAGGGATGACTAAGAGATGGATAAAAGCTAACAATATAAAAGGAAGATTATATAGTCCAGGACCAACAGGGAGAATTTCTATAGAGCAATGAAACCAAATACTTAGAAATTACCTAAAATAAGGTATGGGATGTAATAAGCAATCACACAATGTCCAATATATCTCCAGTTCAATGCAAATGTGAAAAGGCAATGGTGATGCAAACATGTATCAGCTAAGACATGTTCACTGTTGACGAAGAAGTAGCCATGTGTTTGAATGGGTTTTCCCTCATTGAACTTTGTTCACCCATGTTCAATGCAGGAAAATTTAAGAACTGCAGAGAACTACTAGGATGCTGAGCAGGAACTGGGCACTGCATCAAGAGGGAAGAATGAAAGAGTTTTGCTTGTTCAGTATAGTGAAAGAAGACTGAGAGGGAATATAACCATAAACATATCATGAAAGGACAGATGCCAATGGGTGAAAGAACTGCAGAAGCTCAAAACTTATGTCAGCATAAAAATAAACAAGTGTAAACAGTGTATGGTATATACTTAAACTGTAAATTACAAGGTTGTGTGATGTGGAGTTTCCAATAGCAAGACAGCGGATGCATGGCCCCAAGGGATCTGGCGTGAATGCTAGGTTCCTAACTGAGTTTTATTTTTAGGAATTTGCCCTCAGCTACTGGAAGTTTTATTCCTGGGACTGGCAGTCACCACATCGCAGTTAAACGAAGCTGTCATGGTGAGTTACAGAGAAAAAGGTAGCATGTCAATTAAGCATAATGATGTGGCAATTAGCTTCTGATTTCAACTTTCTAAATATGTGCCACAGAATAACTAAAAGCATGCAAGAAATTTAATCTCTTCATCCTCTATTAAAAAATGGGGTACATAAAGAAATGAAAAATATTTGACTATTCAGAAAATCTATTTATCTTCTTTGTTCAGCATCTCCTTCTATTGATCACTATCAGTGCTGACAAATAGCTTGAAGCTGTGATCCTGAATTGATATTTAATTAAAATGAAGATCTATTCTAATTGTATGGTAAACACATCAGGGTTCTGTATGTAAATAATGTCAACAGATGAAGGATAAAAGAAGAATTTTAAATAAGTGTTAGAAAGTTTGCAAAGGGGCTAGGGAGCAAATCATGCAGAGAAAAGCAATAATTAAATTCTGTCTCCAATTTATTTTTACACTGGATTCCACTCTTATTACACCGAAGTTTAAAGACTGTTTTCTTTTTCGTCTTGCCAGAATGAATAAATTACATGAATGATATGGGGTTTAGGGGGGTTTTAAATCACAAAAGTAATGTTTTAATCTTCAAAGTGTGAAACCTATTTGTAGTATGAGTAGAGCACGTGTCTTAATGACATTGAAACTTACAAAATTAAATTACTGAATTGCCTTATAGAGAAAGGCGTTTTTCAGAGAACATTTTGTCTCTCACTCCTGGTCAGCAACTTTCTGCCAATGCGCCCTTTCTCCAATCTCATATACGTCATTAATGGGGAGCACTGAACTGTTCAGCTGACTATCCAGAGGACTCAATCAGTTTTACTTTATCAGATCCTCTACAGACAGATAGGATCAGCTTCACGTTCACAAGCCCTGGTCCTCAGGGGACTTCAGCCACCCTGTGATATCTGCTGGAGGGACAACGCAGGTGGACATAAGCAATCCAGGAGGTTCCTGGAGTGTATTGATGATAACTTCCTCCTCCAAGTGATAAAGTCAACAAGAAGAGGTGCTCTGCTTGTCCTCATGCTCACAAACAACGAGGTGCTCATTGAGGTTGTGAAGGTCAGAGAGAGCCTTGGCTGCAGTGATCATGAGAATGTGGAGTTCAGGATCCTAAGGGCAGGGAGGAAGGTGAAAAGCAAGCTCACAACTCTGGACTTCAGGAGAGCAGACTTTGGCCTCTTCAAAAGCGAAAAGGAAGCATATAAAGGGTGGGAGCAAGGATGGGTAGCCTGGGAGGAATACAGAAACGTTGTCTGAGCATCCAGGGACAAAGATAGGAAAGTTAAGGTTCAGTAGAACTGAATCTGGTCAGGGATGTCAAAGGCAAGAAGGGCTTCTCTAAGCCCATAGATGACCAAAGGAAGACCAGGGAAAGTGTGGGCCCTGTGTTCAACGAAATGGGGGACCTGGTTACACAGGACATGGAAGAGGCTGAGGTACAGAATACCACCTTTGCTTCAGTCTTTACTAACAAAACCATCTGCCAGGAATCCCAGAGACCAGGGGAAAAGGCTGGAACAAGGAAGAGGTGCCCTTGGTGGAAGAGGATCAGGTCAGGAAATGCTTAAGCGAACTGAACACATACAAGTCCATGGGCCCTGATGGAATGCACCACAAGTGCTGAGGGAGCTGGCTGAGGACAAGAAAATCATCAGGAGTAGTCAGCATGGCTTCACCAAAGGAAAGTCATGCTTGACCAACCTGATAACCTCTATGACAAAATGACTGGCCTGCCAGATGAGGGGGTAGCAGTGGATATTGTCTACCTGCACTTCACCAGTCCAGTGTCTTCACTGTCTACCAGACGTTTGACACTGTCTCGCATAAGATCACCATGGAGAAGCTGGTGAATTATGAGCTGGATAAGCAGACAGTGAGGTGGGTTTAAAACTGGCTGAATGGCCAGGCCCAGAGGGTGGTGATCAGTGGCACAAAGTCTAGTTGGAGGCCAGTGACTGGCTGTGTATCCCAGAGGTCAGTACTGGGTCTGATCCTGTTCAACATCTTCATTAATGATCTGGATGATGGGGCAGAGTGCACCCTCAGCAAGGGTACAAACTGGGAGGAGTAGCTGATATGCCAGAGGGTTGTGTTGCCATCCAGGAGGACCTCAACAGGCTGGAGAAATGAGTTGACAGGAACCTTATGCAGTTCAACAGGGAGACATGCCAAGTCCTGCCGCTGGAGCGGAACAACCCCAGGCACCGGTACATGCTGGGGCCACCCAGCTGGATAGCAACATGGCAGAAAATAACCTGAGGGCCCTGGTGGACACCAGGTTGAACGTGAGCCAGCAATGTTCCTTTGGCACAAAGAAGGCAAATGGTACCCTGGGCTGCATTAAGACAAAGTATTGCCATCAGGTTGAGGGAGGTGACCCTTCCCCCCTCTGCTCAGAACCAGTGAGGTCGCACCTGGACTACTGTGTCCAGCTCTGGGATCCTCAGTACAAGAGACACATGGACATGCTAATGAGGAGAATTCAACAAAGGGCCACAAAGTTGATGAAGGGACTGAAGCATCTCTTCTATGAGGAAAGTTGGAAAGAGAGCTGGGACTGTTTAGCCTGGAGATTAGGAGGCTCAGAGGGGATCTTATCCATGTGTACAAATACCTGATGGAGAGTATGAAGAAGACAGAGCCAGACTTTTCTCAGTGGTGCCCAGTGACAGGACCAGAGGCAACAGGCACAAAGTGGAGCACAGGAGGCTTCTCTGGAACATCAGGAAACACTTTTTCACTGTGAGGGTGACTGAGCACTAGCACAGGCTGCCCAGGGAGGCTGTGGAGTCACCATCCTTGGAGATATTCAAAAGCTGTCTGGACATTGTCCTGGGCAATTGGCTTTAGGTGGTCCTGTTTAAGCAGGGGGGTTGGACCAGATGACCTACTGATTTATCTTTTCCCTACTTATATGTCTGTATCGTGTGTCCTCTATATATATCTGTATACCTGTAATGTGTTCAAAGATTCTGGTTTTGGCAGTACCCGTTTGAACAAATAGTTTATGAACAGTTCCTATACATGAGTGAAGAAAAAAATGCTCAGGAGGAGAATGTATGCACATGCTCAGCACAGCTTTTACTCATTGTATCATTATTTGGGGAGAAGGTCAAGGAGAAAAAAAAATCAGTTTGAAGAATACGATCTTTATAATTTTACAGTCTGTGTGTCAGAAAGAAGATTTGCCTCCTGTCAGCTGGGGTTCTAGGATTCAAATTATATTCTGTAGGAAGCCTTCCCTGTTTTTACTGGTACTGAAAAAACATTTGAGAAAAATATGTGTTCATTAAATCCCAGTTCTTACATTTTATTCATTTTCCTAGGTGGTTTTAAGTGATTTTTTAGTTTTTATTTTAAGACTTTATGTACAACTTTCTGATGTAAATTTTACTTAAAAATCACAACTCTTTGAAATGCAGTCATCCTTGAATAGAATTTTCTTTTCTTTTTCTTTCTTGTTGTAATTGTGCTTAACCATATTGTAATGATATTAACTACTTTGTCATGTTATCTTTGCAAGGACAAAACCATCAAAGGTAATCATGTCCATAGTAGAATGCAATGCCAGCATGTTACTAACTTGTGAATTACTTCTGCTGTGGGATATTGAAATAGATCTGACTTCAGCCCAGTAACTTCAGTTAATGTTTGTGCGAGTTACTTTTCCCCTCTGTGTCTGGAAGTGGAGGAATGAGATTGCATGGGTTAAACAGTGAGGTGTGAAAGCTCTGCTGACTTCAATGGCAGTTTAAACAAGAGGAAGGTATCAGTCCAAATTCCAGGATGAAAATGTTTTATCACCAAAAGCCTTGGTAAAGTAGTGCAGACATGGTTAAGTTACCATGGGATAATGCAGTGAGCTAAACCATGGGAAGTAAATGGATGCTGTAGTAAAAGAAACTTATTTTTCTTTGTTTTAACCCAGTCAGAGACATGCAAAGAGTGAGAAAAGAGACAGGTACTGTGCCTTAGGTGAAATACATTCAGTTGAGTAGCTGGCTTATATATCAGCCTTAGGGAATGGCCCCTGCATATAAAAATTAGGTTTGGGAGTGCATCTTCAGGAGTGTGTATGTGTGCAAATGCATGTGTGCTCACCCACATCTCTGCATGGTCAGACTGTCTCTCATCAGCAATCTGCTTGATGATTTAGTAATCAGTAATATAAGAACACCAGCAGAAGTTAAGCTTTTTTTTCTCTTTTTTTTTTGTTAAATGTCAAACTAGGCTTGTCCTCAGCTGTGCAGCAAAAGCTTGGCTGGGTTCCTGCTTTCATATTCATTCATTTACCTTCCTTCCTAATGATAAATATACAGGAAAGCCAATTTGTCTCATACGCTTTTTTACTTTCCTTTCTTTACCCAAAATATATTTTGTCACCTATTGAAGAGTGTAATTATATTTCACTCACTTATAGGAAAGTCCTTGGTAATTCACTGTTGCCTGAGACTCTCTGAGTTATGCCTCTTTCACTTTCATGACAAAAACATAATAACAGTGCTTCAGGGGTAATATTTTCAGTGGCAAGATGTACCTGGAAAAATATATAGTGCTAAAAAAATAGAAGGATCCTCTCATAGCTTGGCTCTCCTTCCTGAAATTTTGATCATTCCCATGATATTCCACACTAACAATGTTGTTTCTCCAGGTTAAATTTTGTTTGGTTGTGAAACATGGCCTGGTACAGGTGAAGTTTAACTTTTATATTTGAAGAAATAGAAACACAATAACTAATACATCTTATTTTCAAGTCTGTAGGAATAAGAAGAAAGTTTATCTGGGGATTTGTGCTCCTTCCCTCACTCCTTAAACCTCTACACAGGTGAAGGCTGCAGGAGAAGATTTCTGGCAATCTACTGGTATAACATTTTTTCATCAGAAAATGTCTGTTGGAAAAAGGCAAAATATTTTGTGAAAACACAGAAATTTTGGTTATCTTTCCTTGTAAACTGACAGATGGAAAACCTTCAAATAAGAACAAAATGGAAATTCCTTACCATTTCAAACATAATACTTATTTCTGTTTCAAAAGTCGCTCTTATACAATGTTAATTTTAGATGCTACGCAAAAGTTCAAAATTAAACTGGACTGCAAAACAAAATATATTTGAAGTTGTATGATACGTGACTTAAAAATGTTAAAATTCTGACATATCCTAAAAAATGTTAATTTCACTTCCTCTGCAGTTCTTGTAGGTGTTTAGGTGGGTAGAAGCACTCAGTTTTCTACCAGTTTGTGCTTTTTATAAGTGAAAATGAATGATCCGTCTCTTCTATAATTTTGGTCATATTATAAGTTGTTTTCATTCTCCGATGTTATACACTATTTTTAAGGAGTTGTAAGTACCATGAGGTGTCAGGCATTATTTGGAAAGAATAAAGACAATCCCCGATTCAAAGAATTTGCAATTTGTGTAAAATATTATAACAGCTATGTTAATAATTATTTTCCCTGTGTACTGTCCCATTAATAATCTATCAAAATTAGTATGTTGTGCTTGCTGTAAGAGCTGTGGAAATTCACAGAGAAGTTTTATTATAATTTTAATTCTGTTCCCTCTTCTTTTCTTTCTTAATATGTTGTAATATCTCTTAATAATTCTTTAATTCTTAATTTCTTAACTTTGTGCAATAAGAAACAGTACAATAACATAGTATAGCTGCTGAATGTTCTTCAGCTGTAGCAGAAGCTCTGTAGAGACAGAATAAAATGTACTGGATAATGTGGAAAGGGGGAAACAAATAAGGGTAGTAGAATTAGGTTAGTAAGTAGTAGTTAATTCCAGTAGTGATACATTTTGATTTCTGAACCAAACAGATCTATTAAAGAAATCCAATATGTTTTGAAGGAGGTAAGGGTAAACACAGATACAGGTCTAGACACTAGCAGTTATTACTTATATTTGAGGAACTATATGGAGCCATTATCCAAATCAATGGACATTCTATAAAAATAAAGAGGCTGGTAATCTTAGGTTCCATTCTTTCAACCAAATCCATGAGGATACTAGAAAGCATCAATACAGACTGCCCTGGTTTCAGCTGGGATAGAGACAGTTTTCTTTCTAGTAGCTGGTATAGTACTGTGTTTTGGATTTAGGATGAGAATAATGTTCATAACACATTGATGTTTTAGTTGTTGTTACGTAGTGCTTATACAAGTCAAGGACTTTTCCAGCTTCCCATGCTCTGCCACATGCACAAGAAGCTGGGAGGGGAGGGGGCGCAGCCAAGACAGCTGATCCAAAGTGGCCAGATGGGATATTCCATACCATATGATATCATATATTAATGCTCAGTATATTAACTGGGAGGAGTTGGCTGGGGGGGCCACGGTTGCTCTTCGGGGACTGGCTGGGTGTCGGTCAGCAGGTGGTGAGGGGTTGCAACACCTGGGTTTTTTCCCTGTTTTGTCCTTCTCTCTCTCTCATTGTTTTCCCTTTCAGTACATCATTATCATTATTGCTATTATTATTATTATTATCATTATTTTCTTATCTCAACCCATGAGTTCTCTTCCCTTCTTACTTTTGCCCTTCCAATTCTCTCCCCACATCCCACTGTGATGGAGGGGTGAGTGAGAGGGGTTTACCTGCCTGCCAGTTTAAACAGCAACACACACCCAGCCATTACATGACAGCCATTACATATATATACACATAGGTCAAAAGCAGCTTTGAAAAAATACTGCTGCAAATACTGTCATAGATTACATTAATTTGGTCCTTAATTACTCCTCCTTTTGCAACTGTTTTCTGCATGCCTTCAGCTAGTAGCTAGTGCACTAATAAGAAAAACAAAGGTGAGTTCAGATGAAACATTTGTGAAGTATCTATGGAGAGTATATTTGTGTTTTGCACTGGAAATCTGACTCTAACAGTTGCATTTGGATTTAAGGAACAAAAACCTACACGGTGATGCATGGACCAGTTGAGGGGTTGGTTTTTGATAACTACATATTCACTACAAATTCTTTACAAGTCACTGAATTTACTCAAAAAATGACAGACTAGTGAATACATCGGGGGGGGGGGGGGGGGAGAAAAAAAAACAGCCACAGCTTTTTAAAAAATTATTTTCAAACAGAAAGAAAGCCAAAGCTTCCCAAGAAAGATACTAATCATAAGGTTTTGCCCAGCTCCAGGAATCCCAATAGCAATAAGCTTGGCTTTCAGCTTCAGAGCATCATCTCCCAGCACCTGAAGGACAAATATAAGTAGTACTCTTTCCATCACCTTGCGTTATTGAAGTATGAGCAGCACAAGTTCTTATGTAGTAGCTAAATATTTCCCAATGGTGTAAAAAATTAATAGCAGCTCTGGAAGATGTGTGTCTCATTTGAAATTATTATTGCAGATACAAAAGGCCAGAGATGGAAAAAAAATTTGGTTTAAATGAAAGTACACAAGGAAAAATAAAAAGAATAAAACATACAGTCAATTTCTGGAATATCTGGTCCCAGACATTCACCACCATATGCTGCTTCTTTTATCTTCTTTCTTCTCCCCCTTCATACCTATTACTAACCAGATATTAATTCCTCTGTCATCCTTACAGAATGGCACCTCTTTTCCACCTTTATTGTCACCCCTGGATCCCCTGGGGCAACGGACATTTCCTGCCCTTCACCACCCCTGGCCCGTGCTGCCAGTGCCCTGCAGAAGGCTGCAATCCTGACAACAAGCTCTAACACCAGGAGGCAGTTAATGGATGGAAGGTATACTGTGCCGGGGCACTCAGGCTGACTGTGGAGCGGCAGGAGGACAGCTCAACAGCAGGAAAAGAACATCTACTTGTACTTATTTAAGCTTTACAATAGGAATGAGGAATAAATCTGAGACCAGTAGGCAGTCGCACCTTCTGCTGCCCTGTAAATTATATTCTTGCCAGACCATTGTGTAAACTTTTTCAGTTTCCTGAGAGATTTCCTGATGGGTCACAGTACTGGAAGTGACAGCTACAGCTATTGGAAATAATGGCCCATAGCTGCAGCAAAAGAGAATTAACGACAGCACTTTTTATTCAGGATAACAGCCTGGTAATCCGTATCATCACTTCAGAGTGAGTTCATACAACAAAACCAAACAAGCAGATAGACAGTTTGGGCTGTGAATAAAATAAAAATATATCTTTTTTTTTTTCACATTCTATCATCATTATTTTCCACTTTTTCTCTCCTTTTGAGAAAGCAAAATGGTACAGATAAAGCTAAGTGGATCTGAATAAGAATCACCACGTCGTACTGCTATAGGCATAGCTCAGAGAAAACCCATTTCTGTCACCAGTGAATAGTTGTGGGATGCATTGCTGAAGACTTAAGCTTTTTCCACAGGGGGAGTAATATCAATATGTGTTTTTTATAAAGTCCTACCAGTGTCTTGATCTAAAAATGAGAAAATAATTCTCCATGACACTTTTTCAATATTGCTTTTGATCTCCTTTGGTATCTCTCCTACAGGACATATCAGCTTATGCAGTAACATGTTATCACTGGTGTAATGCTCTGACTCTGACTCACCTGACTAAACTGTGTTCCCGCAGACACTTTAAGTGAAAGAAAAGTCTGGTTTAAATGCAGACAAGAGAAGCCAGAATATTGTCTTTATCGGGAAATTGCAAAGGTATAGATCATATCTCCCTTGTTGTCTTGTGTCATGTCCATGAAGTTATGGAATGCATATAGGGTGAGGGGGTTTGGTTTGAAATTAAGTATCTTTAGCTGGGTATCACCTGTCACCCATATCTTTAAGCTCCCATTATATTGAGCAGAGATCAAGGGCTCCGGTCAGTGTTACTGTTCATACAGGTATCCAATTCCTTTTAAAATTGTTTAAGGTACCTGTGATAGCTGCAAAGGCTCATAAAATATGTCAGAACATACATAGGAAAGAAATGCTTTGCTAGACCAGCAACTGGAGGGTGAGATACCCAAAGGCTTTACAAACGGCTCTAACTGGCCATGTTCAAGCAGCTAAATTGCAACCCAGGCTGACAGTCAGTTGAACTGTTTTCCAGGCTCCGTTAACTGTATGGATTAAATTTCTATTGACTGCAGAGTGAGCTAAGACACAAAGCTTACATTTAGTGGTTCAAATCTCCAAGCAAATCCTTCTCAGTTTCTCTAAACTAGTGAAGAGGAGTCCTGTGGAGACAGCTGAACTAGCTCTGTATGGGAAACAGTTTTGATAGGAAAAGATCAGGCTCAAGTCCTGGGTCTAGTCAGCCTGGGCGGCTGCCCAGCACCACGGCCGTCCTGCTTCCCCCTCCAGCAGCTCTGTCCATGGATCTCTGCAGAGAGCTGCAAGGAGCCGGGCAGCCTCTCTGGGTGTAGGAAGCATTTTGCTAATGTACCTATCCAGTGCTACCGATTTTTTCTCTTTCATTCCCAGCCACACACATCTCATTATGCTTTGACATTATTATTGCTCTCTGAATTTCAAAAGTTTTTATTTCATGGGTAATTTGCAACATTTAATTTAAATAACTTGGAAGCCATAACAACTAGCGACTAAAGCAACAGAATATCTGCATAACTTGTTTGTTCCTCATTAAACAGTCGAATCCTTGAGGATTATTATTAATGCTAAAATGATCCGAGTATACCAACTGCATTTGGGGTTGTAAGCTCTTTGTCAAGTTTCAGTCAAATACGAATGGAATTGTCCCAGACTAGAAATCAGATAAAAGAAAGTTAATAAAGGGATTTCTCAGACACCCTTTGTACAATGGAGACCTTCTAATGAAGGAACCAAATGATGCAAAATAGATGTAAAAATTAATGATAACTATCTGATGCTACTTAAACAGACAATAACCATCAATAAAAAGGAAGGTTTAACAAATGTGTTTCATTGCAAAAAATATATTAACCACTTTTCACAGTCTGGAACCTTCATCAATCAATAATAGATAATATTTACTCTCTCCTGCTGGGGATCCTTTTTTATATTTTTAATGGAATACATTGCATGTAGGTTACCATAGTTACAGCAGATTTTCAGAATGAGTTCTGTTTTATCATAATTGCTACATATTAGTATATAAACAGCTGAACTCCATCTTC
The DNA here is from genome assembly GCF_949628215.1 of Phalacrocorax aristotelis. NCBI lineage: Eukaryota > Metazoa > Chordata > Aves > Suliformes > Phalacrocoracidae > Phalacrocorax > Phalacrocorax aristotelis. The sequence continues at coordinate 35,403,903 of NC_134276.1, read as the reverse complement.
CACTGGTAGCACTAATTTGTGTCTAGAGACAATTCTCTCCCCTCAGAAAATCGAACAACAGCTTAAAATATGCTGTAAGTTTGTGGTCCTCCCCAGAGGGAGTGGAAAGTTTCTGCAAGTCAAGCTGTTTGTTGTTCAGAGCCTGGGACTGCTGGGATTGGTAGCACAGAAAGGTGAAGCTGCAAAAATCCATCACCAGCAGTAAAGGGAAATTAAAAATGTTCCCTACCCCACCCCAGACATGTTGAATTATAACCATATTACTTCCCATCACTATTGTTTCTGAGCAGACCTGAACACTAATGAATTTGCCTGGGATTTTTACAGAGCCCTAAGAGAGTTTGGAAACTAACAAGGAATGCAACATAGGCTCTATAAACATCCCATCTTTTATCGTCATAGTGTTTTCTAACATAGAAAACTATTGTTCCCACGTTACAGAGGCTGGGAAAGAAGAGCTGCTTCATCATGGATCCCTTATTCATCCCATAAAGACTAATACTCATCAGATAACTGCTTTATCCTTTAGAGTGGCGTTGTGAGAGTAATTTTTCCCAGTGTGAATTATAAGATTTTTAATCTCTCCCAGAAACACGGAGAGCCAGGAGATGAGAGCATCACAGAAAATATGTGTATAAGGTAGAAATCAAGCCCAGAAATTAAAAGGCCTAACTGAGATCTGAACTACTAGCACAACTGCTCCCTGCAAGGAGTTACACATGCAGGACTTCCATTGCACTCCCGTATGTGCTCCATGTTGAGAAGTCAAACGAAACTTCATGTAATACTTACGCTGAAGTGCTTGAAAAGCCTATATGCCTGAAATAGTGGCTGTTATTGTTCCTTGAATAGAAGAAAAGTCTTCCAGGACTGGTCAATGACTGACAGCCCAACAGGACTCTTTCTGTTTCTCTAAAATGCCATGATCCTGCAAATAAAATGGAAAGGGAAAGACAGTATGTCATATACAATATGGAAGGACAAGAAGCTAATGTCAAGTCAAAGATTGCCTTCTCCAGTGTGACAGCAATTGCACGGATCAGTGGATTCCAGGAGACAGTAGTCTTAAACATGCTACACTTTAATGACTACAGTTTTGTAACTGAAGATGACTCAAGTGGCACATTGCATAACTGAAGCACTGAAAAAAAAGCACAGTAACTTAGTAATATCTACCGTTTCCCTCATATTAACAAAGGGAAATCTTTTTATTAACATTATAAATGACAAATTACATTTTAAAATCAAGGTAAACCTGTCTGGTAGCTTTTCATAAAAAAAACTTAGAGAAAACATCTTCTTTTCATATCATGTTCTCTATTGCTTATGTTTTGGGTATCACTGTTATCCAGACAATGAATTAAGGCCACACTTTTCTTGGCTTTATCCCTGCTCCAGTCTAGGAAGGACATACCTTCATAATCTTCACCTTGAGCTTTTAAGGACAGTAATGTCCAAGAAAATGTCTATTTTCCTTTTGAACATGAACTTTGTAGATGTTTACACATCAGTGTTTTCACCTAATATGCTCCCATCCCTTTAAAAGAACAAGGCAAGTTGATGTACGCAACCCTTCACACCCTAGTAGGTTGAAAGGGTCCCCCACAGAAAAAACATTCCTCACACAATTGGAAATGCTGAATACTTTAACTCGAATCCAGACCTGTCCACAGATCATCTGGGAAAAGAAAAAAGGGTGACATCTGTTGGATAAACTGCTATTTTTACCTCAACCATCTCCAGTTTGGGGCCCATTTACTTTATGTTTAGAGTTACAGCTGGCAGAATAAGTGATTTTTGTCATGCACTGGAGAAGAAGCAGGTGCTTGCGCCCACCAAGGGTGCCTGTTTATTGCTTTTACTGCATCTTTTGATGTTTGGTTCATTTTTCTCCCATTATCCATTCTCTTACCTTTCTTCTAGTAATATAAGATACTAACTGTGGAAGTGCATCATGAGACCAAGTAAGATTTATGTGTGATAGTGCACAAACACACAGAAGAAGTCAGTCTTTATCCCCAAATCTTTTAGCACAAATAGACAAGCTCAAGACAAAGGATAGGAAGGAAAACAGACAGAACATCCCGTCCAAGATAACACTGAACAGAAACAACATTGATGAGAACCATCTCCTTCATCTCATATAGCTCGTTATAGACAGCTTTATGATGACTTTTTTCCTAGTGACTTTGGTTAAGATATTTGTTACCAGACTTCTCTTTTTACATCATGCCAAAAAAAAGGATGAGCCAGAGCCAGACTACTTCAGTGCAGGAATTAAATTTGCAACATATGAGAGAGAAAGAGTGAGATTTTCAATATCACTCAGAAATTAGATTCCTGCTGTCTTAAAGCTTGGCCCTTTGTTTTAAGACCCGCATGAGACATGGAGCACCACAGAATATATCTAGCATCTAGGGGTTAATCTTGGTCATTTATTGGGAATTGGTGTCTCCCACCAACTTCATACAGAATCAGGGTTCTCACACACATCATAGGACTTCTCCAAGTTTGTCAGGACCAAGTTCCTATTTCATAGTACTTCTTTATTTCACAATTATCTTTGCATATTTGTTCACTCCTACAAATTCTCCTTCCTCCCTTATAGCACCTGTGTACTTTAATGTAAACTATACCAGTAGCTAATTGCTACTTATTTCCTTTCTTCCACAGCTCTGCACAACAAAAATAAAGAGATGAAAAAGTAGACACTGGTAAGCAAAGAATTGCAAGTCTGCCGAGAAGACACTATTAGTAAGAAATGGGAGGCGGGTGCAGGTGGATGTCCTTTAAGACGCATTGAACCATTGACCTTAAGAGTTTCTATTATGGTCCAGAGAGAAGTTGCTAAAGCACCTCACCACAGGAAAGAAATGAGAAATTTTGAGGGCTATTGAGCACCAAATTCTCATTGAGGCTCAGCAAAATGTTACTTAGAACAGGTGTTCCTGTAATTGTGATGCATTGGGGAAGTTTACAGTGTTCAATAGTCTCCCAAGACATACTAATACCTCTCTAATGTCTCTAGAAATAGTACGCTGGACTGTCAAAGGGTACAGAATAAAACCTCTCTCAAGCCTGTTTGAGGATACTTGCAATTCAGCATATGTTTCTTTTATGGCTGGCTTTTTCCAGAAACTTTTTGGATCAGGCCCTGAAAGATCCCATCTTACTGCAAGAGAATTCTGTTATTTCAAAATATTTGAGGTTACTGCCCTGGAGCCTTAACCTTCTTTTCCTGAACAGAAAGGGAGAGCTTTTATTTTCCAAGCAAAACCTCAGCTCTTTAAGACATCAACCCTAAGGGCAGGAAATCCCCCATGGACAGGTGTAATTTTAAGGCACTAGGCCCATACATAGCGAAGAACAGTTGGGAAGCAATCTTTCCCACAGTTTTAAATCCAGATGCTATTATTATAGCATAAACATAATATGGCCAATTTGCAATTTCAATTAACAATAAACTATATCTATTTAATAAAACTCGGAAACAGATGGAAAAAATAAAATAAAATGCCCACTGCTATCAAATTTGCTCAAATTCAATGGAGGAGCAGGAAAGAAAAGTATATTCAATAGAAAAAGAAAAGAGTTACCAACCCTGAGGAGATCTAAGAGGACTAGAAGAGAGAAATAACCAGAATACATTCTTCCAGAGTAACTTAAGCATTTTTATATGCTTAGATTCAGTATTTCTGCACTGGAATTTGGACGAATTCTGCAAATAGGAACAAATACAGAAAAAATGAGAAAAGTTTGGTGAAACAATGCGGGAAGTGACACAGGTATCATAAAGAGTTCAGCACTGTAGGAGGTACATAAATCATTGAATGGGGTAGGACCTTTTCATATGTTAAGAAGAATATTTGCCTAAAGGAGGAGGAAAAGGAGATGGTTGGGTTTTTCACAGTGTCAAATATGGAGGCTTCTTTTTTTGTACTTCAAGTGAAGCAGGTACTTGAAGCTCTGACAACCTGCAGTGGGAGAAAACTGTAAATAGGCATGTAACACAACAAGGTCACATCTTCTGACCTCTGTGATTATCCAGGGATATTTTACTAGCTGCAAACCATTTCTTTCAAAGAAATGATTCAGCATGGAATTGAATTCAATATGTCATTTCACGCTAGAGCTAGGCAAACTATTCTTGGGAAATATTTTAGCTAATAAATTAGACTTTTTTTTTTGGTTGGCAGATTATTAGCAGAAATATTATGATCCCCATAAACATGTTCATTTTCTTTAAATCATTGAAGCACGTTGTACAAGCATTTTTCAATCCGCTTGCCTGTTGCAAACTTTTCATTCAATTATGTCCTTGACTATTCAGCATGCATTATTTGTTTTTCAAAGGGTGTGATTGGCCATCTGAGTTTCATGGCAGTTTCCCTCACTATTTGCCTGAAGATCTAAATGTCCATAAATGGAGTGGGAGAACAGCTGGGGCAAATGACATATATCTGCATTCATGGGCAGGTGGTTTGGGGTTTGTAAGTTTATTCATAAATGAATGGAGAAGAGCCATTCCCAAATTATCCTGCAAACAGGAACACTGGCCGAATGTTCAGTGTGGATTTAACAAGTGTCCTTTTAGCAGATTCAACACGTGTCTCTTTAGCCCAGTGAGGCACCTGAATCCCACATTGCTGTGGACCTACAGCCCTTTTTCCAATGTTTAAGACAAGGTAGGGTATTTTGTTGTTAATCATATCTCCCCCCAAGGATTACTCCCTTTGGCGGTGAACACAAATGAATTGAAAAGCAATTCAGGACTTGCCAGAATGCTTGTCAGTTTCTTCTGCATTTTCCAAGCTCAATTTCAGACAAACAGTACCATGATGATATAGCAAGTACTCAATATCAACATTTCAAGCCTCAGCAGAGAGAAACAGAACTGATGGTAAGACCCTTAATCAGGATGCATGAACAAGCAACAATCCAGTTTTCTCTTGCAGAGCTGTGCTGAGACAAATAAATCTTTCCATAAAGCTATAAAGCTACAGAAGCTGAGCAAAAAAAAAAAAAAAAAAAAAAAAGCTGACCCATTTTGAGCCTATAAGTTCAGATAAACCAAACCTGAAAGCTTTCCTGTAAAACTCAAATTCTCACATTCTTACATTTTCCAATAATACGTTGCTCCTTCTGAGCCTTTTTTTTTCATTGTGGCTGTTATGACTTTAGTTGCTGTTTCAAATGATCCTTAAACATCACACTTAAACAGTGACAAAAAGACAGACACAATCCTAGCCAGTCCCATCACAAGGAATTACATGGCCAGCTGTGATTTTTCCCTTCCTCTCCATGCACAAGTATTAAAGAGCCCAGGCAGGATCCCTGCCCTCCTATATACCCCTGAAAACCACAGATCCTTCAAAGTTTTTCACTGTTCAGTACCCCAGACTTCCTTTGTTGGACCCTGCCCTGAAATGTCCTCTGCCCTGCTTGGGTCACCTGTCAGGAGAAGAGATCTATCCTGGGTGTGTAGATGAGGAGAGACATGTCTGGACCTCAGTGCTAAGGATGACTCTTGTGTGTCTTGTAAAATTCAGTCTGCAAACCAAAGAGACACTGTGCCAACTGACACATGACTCACATTCAAAACATGACTCTTCGGGAGTCCAATGTATACGCCAAGTCACTCTCTGAAGCCTCCATTTTAGATTTTTGTAAAGGGTACCAGAAAAAAACATTTTCCAAGCTTTCCCTTACACCATCCATCAGTTTTAACCTCAGTTACAGCCAGTGGGCAGTTTTACACATAGGCAAAGCCAGATGCTGCCCAGGGCAACAGGGTGCAGAATGCTGCAAAATCCTATCACCATAAATACTCACAGAATTGTCCACTACCTTATTCCTAGGCGAGACTTTTTCGCTTTAAAGTACTAACTCTGTGTTAGTACTAGCTAGTCTCTGGACTAGCAGAGCCTCTCTTCCTGTTCTGCCCTCACTGTGCAGGATACTTCACTGGGCAGAAGCAAAGCAAACACATTTCAGTGATGGTAATTTAAGCTAAGAAAAGTTGAATTATAAAGAAATGTTGTAATACCATAATTACCCTAGAACTGTGCCCCATATTTAACAATAGCTGTCCACAGTGCCATTAAAATAATGACTTTCAGATTTGCCAAGTCTTTTATTATGAGAAATCCTGGCCACAAAAATCTTTAAGACCATTTTTTCAATTGGCGTAAATTGGTGTACCTCCACTGAAGTCACTGCATGAAGATATGACCTTTACGCTCAAAGGACCCAAAATGTTCAGCAGTTAGGTAAGCAGACAGTGCTCCAGTAACATCAGATGTTATGACACACGGCTCAAATTTGTTCAGAGAAGCTGAAGTTATTTAAGCTGATATACTTCAAAGTACAGAGAAGCATGAACTAAATGTATACTGTTGTGAAGGACACCTTTCCTACATGTTTAGACCTGTTGCAGAATTACAAGACAACAATATGCTGCCACATCTGAATATATGTGATTCAAAAAATGTTGACTCAGAGGACAAAAGTAGTCTTCTTTTCTACAGCCACCTTTAGCAGCCTCCTGTATAGTGACAGCCTGATGACCGTAGCATGTTGTTACACCTTTCTTCTTTTGAAAATATTCCTAAATCAGTTCAAAAAAAAATCTGATCATCTGAACTTGTCACGTTTATTGCTAGCATATCAGTGATATGTATGTCTTTATTTTTACAAAGTTGCATTTGTCTACCAAAGAACAAATGCTGCTAATTCACCACTCACTCTCCTAGAGGCTGTCCTAACTTTGATATACTCCCATATCTGATGTCAGAAGCAGAACAGTGATGTGGTGGCGAGTGCTGACTTTTCAATGAATTCTGCCGTCACTTACATAATACCTTTTTGTCTTCATGTCTTTCTTCTAAGGTTGGAAGAGGATTACCCAATCCAGCCTCCTGACTATTGCACTGTCTTTGAATTGCTGCCTTATCCATAACTGACTTTTAAATTAATTATGTTTATGGATGCAGGTTGACTTCACACAATAATAGGCATCAGAAAATCCACAAGAACAGCTGGGAGAAGGGAAATGAAAGTAAAAGAAAAAAGAGAAAGAGAGAGGAAGAGAGAGGCTGAGAAATGACTTATGAATACCATGGGAAAAGTTTCAATTTCAGTTTGCATATTGATGGCTGCAAAGAATCTGCAAGACAAGCACCTCTGTCTAAGGTATGCTGGTATTGAGATAAATTCCCTGATAGCCCACAAAACTTTTGATTACATTAACATTGCTTTTTTGTTTCTCATTGGGGGAAGGCTATAAGGACTTCCATGATGCAGCCTCCCCTTCAACAAAAGTAGTGTTAGGAGTTTCCTTCTCTGCTCAGTCCCATTACCATGAAACCAGCTAGTACCACTTGTGGTGAAGTCATGGATCTGCCTAGTTACTGGGTTTTCTAGCATTAGTCTTTAGACCTCCTCACATCTGGCTTGAAACCAGCTAGTGAATTTAAAAGATATTGAAGAGATGAGAGTCTTGACAAAATAGTACAAACACAAAGCCCTCATTTTCTTCACACGTTAGACTGAAAATTATTTCCTTGCTCCTACTCTGTGTTCCTCTACTTGCTCAATAAACAGAGATATTTATCTCAGGTGTATTGGGTGGTTACTCTACTGTTGGGTTCTCACTGCAAGAATTTAAGGTAGGATTCCACAGGATTAGGCATTAGATTCTATATTTTCATTTTAAATATTCCTACTTGGCCAAAACGTGTTCTGCACCTAATTTTAATACAAGAATGGTCTTAAAGAGTGATAGCCAAAGTCTGCTAGCCAAACATCTTCAATGCAAGCTGCAAATCTTTATATCTATTTCATTTATTCTGTCTTCCATTTGTAAATAGAGGTCATTTGTTACACTAGCATACATTTTTGTACGGTTTAAACACCGCACCAATGATGTAGTTCACAGTTGGTTTGTATGTACCATCTGGGCTTTGTGTACAAAAAGAGGCACCTAGTCTTAATTTTGGAAGCTTTTGCGGGAGGATCTATTATATGCAGTGCTGTTTTAGTCTGCTTCATGTTTGGAAGGTAATAATTCAGTAGTATTTCTAGGACTTGGCAGTTGGTGTGCCATCTGGGGTGGTAAAGACTCTGCATATGGAAGATAGTATGGTCCCAAATGTTTTATCTCTCTACCACCCTTCCCACTAAAGGAAACTTTCACTTAAGGAAGCAAAATTCATTACAAGTGTAGTATGCTGCCACAAAGGTGAAAGAAATATTTATAGTGTATTATCTACTCATGTGGTATTGCTCCCTCACAACACATTTCTAATACGGCAAGTAAATGTTGTTTGTAATAACCTTAATAGTATTTTTGTCAACTTCCTCCCATTGTTCTTCTTTATACTTTTCTGCATCACACAAAACTCCTCTCCATCCTTGAAATTTGTGCTTCTTTGATGTTTGGAGACTACCAGGTACATTTCTATTTGGTAGTTAAGCATACATTGAGAGCTATGTTGTCAGGCAGTCTAAGCTTCTTCATATTGATCACTAAATTCACAGCCAAAAGGTATTTCAATTCATGTATAAATTCAGTCTTCTTAATCTAGCCCATTATAGTTTATCTATTTTAATCTGTCTTTACTGCATCTGACCATTTGGTTATCACTTTAGTTTCTTATAGTGTTTTTTCACCAATCATTCCAAGAACCCTCTTTTATGCTTTGAATGCCAGAACTGTGTAGACTGGGTTTGTTTCTGTGCTCAAAATTAAGCTAGTCTTCTGAGGCATTACTGTATCACCTTACTCCATCAGGCAATAATATCTATGCACCTATAACTTCACTTGCCCTTTTTGTTGCCCTTTCAAGTTGTGCCAATTATCTGTCACAATTATATTTGATTGTCTCATCTTTTCCAGATTGCTAAATACCCATTAAATATTCACTTCAAATTATACCAGCGGTGGTGCCTTGCATTTTATGTTTTATTTATTACTTTATCACATCAGTCTCCGACATACTGTATTATTCTTTTCCCATAAGGACATTCAAAGCTCCTCCCAGTTTATATCATGGGTAAATTTTGTTAATGAGCTGACTCATTCAGCTTTCCAAATCAGGAATGAAGATGTTAAACAAGTCTTGATTTAGTACCAACATTGCAGCAAATGACTATGTAACTCCCTTCAACTTGATCCATCAATATTCTTTGTTTATGGCCTTTGAGCTAATCTCAAATCCATGCAACAGTCCACACATTTGTCAATTTAAATTAATTGTATGAGATTCACAGATGCTCTGTCAAATGCTTTACTGAAATCAAACTATATTTGGTCTGCCATTTTCCTTTCATTTGTTTATTTGGTAATGTTATCAGAAGAAACAATGAAATTTGTCTGATAAGATTTATCCTCATAAATCTTGCTACTTATTACTCATAGTTTTCTTATCCTCTGGGGGCCATGTTGTGCTCGTAAGGGACAGTTCTTCGACACACTGACTCTCATTTGACCACTTGTCCCTCAAAAAGAAAACTCATTGAGCAGTATGTTATTCTTGCGGCTCAGTGCTACATTAGGGATCTGATCCAGCATTAGAGTCTTTTATATTTATTTCAGTAAACTTTAGGTTAAATCATTGTACCAAAGGTTGAGTTATTTCTCCCATGTATTATGTATCATACTGTGTTTTTTACTGTGGGTTAAAGAAAACGAGCAAAACTTGAAGAGTCAAGAGGCAACACAATGTGTCCTTTTTGTGAATTACAGAAAAACATCAGCCATTTCCAGCTAAAAGACTCCTAGCATTTTGAAAAGTTCATTGCGCAGGAAAGAAAATTGTAACCATTACATATGCTGTGGGTTGTCTGTGGCCACTGCTGTTGCAGTTGTCTCCCTTTTGCCTGACATAGCAGAGATTGAACAAAAGACCTCCAACATGAGAATAGATTAAACCAGAGACCTTATAAAGCCAGACTCCATAGCTAGAACTGTTAACATAATCACTTCTGCATTTTGATTTTCAATAGTCAGCACCTTAACAGGGAGACATTTTCACTGTGTACTTTGGCATTGCTACTACTATCCTATTTCTAAGACAACAGAGGAACAGCAAGTTTGAGTGGTTTGGGTTAGTTCTGAATTTCATCCTCCGCTGTGGGTCAGAACAGCAGTTGCCTGATGGGGCCCTCCAGCTACCTGTCAGCTCCACATTTTCCTAAAGCATATTTCTTCCCAGTGTCACACTTCTTCCCACACCACACACCTTCCAGCCATTGCGCTTCACAGATACATATTTCTTTCTATAAGGAGTTTCCAGTTCTAACTGTTTTTCAATTCTCCTGCTAGGTGAGATAGATAAGAAGAGAGGCAGATATTCTGTGAACTGTCTTACACAGCTTCAGACATCTAAAGGATAGGTGATGAAGCCCAGATTTCCTCCCTAGGCTCCCCTTATTGCCAGAAGCCCTTCTAGCTTCTAGCAGACAATCTGATCTGTCCCAGAGGCCTATTTTGCAATAAAATAATCTCTGTCTAGAGTTCAATGTCTCCAAAAGATTATATCCATCTATGCCACTACAGTGATGCAAAGGAACTTAGAACGATGAACTACATTTTAGATGCCAAAGTTATGGTACATGAATCCTACACAGTGTTTCGTAAAGGCACATAAAAATAATGTCATAAGACAAACTGATAAAGGTCTTTGCATCCCAGAAGAACAACTCCTAGTAAATGATCTCAGCTGAGCGCAAGTCTCAAATGACAACATTTGCCAGCTGCACAAATTCTGTGGATGCGTCATTAAGGGATCATGTTATCAGACCGTCTACCTCATGATATAAATAGCCATACCTCTATCAATTCCACTAGGACCTTATCGATTAATACTTGCTGAGAAGTGATTTGAATGTTTCAAATGTTGTAATGATCTTCTATTAATAACATTATTTCTGGTGTAGGAACACAGCTGTTCCTCTCCTCTTTTTGTTGATACAGCTGTAGACACAAAATCAATTTCATGATTTACCCTAAAAATCCCATTAAATGACCACTTCCTTAAAGATACTTTTAAAATAATTTATAAATCTGTGGGGTTTTTCCTCTCTAGAGCTTAAACCTTACACTGGAACAGTTTATTTGTTCACAATTTATCCTGAAATTGGGTGTCTGGAACTACAAAATTTCTCCCCCTCTCTTTCTCTGTTGCTTTCCTTGTTTTTTCTATCAAAAATGGACTTATTGTACCTGTCTAGCTTTAGCTTTGAAAATGTATGGGCCAATCTAAAATATATTGCCCTTTCCCCTGAAACAACAATTGACGCAATGTAGTCCAGTTCTACTTACATAAAACTGAGAGGTTCGTAGTGATCCATGACCTTGTAAGGCTCATTATTAGATAGATACCAATTTGTCATGCTGTGCCTAGCTATCAGCTTTTCTAGTCACTCACTTCATGCTTCTAGTGGCAAATTATATTTGACTTTCAATTTAAAATCCAGGGTACTTTAATGTAAAACCTCAGTATAATAATGGTGATGAAGCAGCAGGGCATGCAATTTGACAGAATGGATTTTTCTAGTTTATTATGGTAGATTCCCCTCCTCCAACCTCCAAAAGGAAGAAAAGAAGGAAAGAAAGAAGTGAGGGAAGGGAGGAAGGGAGGAAGGAAGGAAGGAAGGAAGGAAGGAAGGAAGGAAGGAAGGAAGGAAGGAAGGAAGGAAGGAAGGAAGGAAGGAAGGAAGGAAGGAAGGAAGGAAGGAAGGAAGAAGGAAGGAAGGAAGGAAGGAAGGAAGGAAGGAAGGAAGGAAGGAAGGAAGGAAGGAAGGAAGGAAGGAAGGAAGGAAGGAAGGAAGGAAGGAAGGAAGGAAGGAAGGAAGGAAGGAAGGAAAAAAATCACTGTCTTGAAACGCTGGTGGAACCTGGGAAGATGGCAGACACAGCACCAGGTTGTCATTTAAAAATGGATGTTGCACTGACCTAATCCAATGCTGTTAGAAATCTTTTCATGTTGCTCACTGAGCACAATTTAAGGCACATTAGATGCATCATGACAAGTTGTTATTCTTGAATGAAGATTTAATTTCTTTTTAATGAAAAAAAAGAGTTCATATTTCTTTTGCTGAGATGCTGAACTTAATATGTTACACAGTTCCTGTCAGAAGTAAGTATTGCTGATCTCATTTGTCTTGATGCTAAGCACCTACTACTGTGTCATAGGCATGTAAACCCTGATACAATGGATTCTTTAATTCAGTATCTTTTAATGAGGACTTAGTTTTGAACAGTACTTTGTCAGGGGTACAAGGCTGGGGAGACTTTCTACTTCAAGCAAAGTGTGAATTGACTGTATTATTAAGTTTGGCAGATCTATATTTTTATTATAGAGACATATAATGACATGAATTCTGATTGGACACTATTGAACATTACGGACCATGCTTAATTTTCTTCTTTCTCTTCTTTCTTTTTCTACATGTGGTAAAGGTCATCCATGCATTTAAAATCTGAGCCTCAGTTTGAATGTGACTGAATTAATCTAAATTTGCTCACCCAAAAATTAAGTATCTGTGTAAAGCTAATTGTCTAATCCCTTTGTAGAGCTGATGGAAAAAAAAACCCTCCAAGGATAAATCAGGCAACATATTTTAGAGTGGGATTCATCAGGTTTCTAACAGTTATGCATTAATGTTCTAGCAGCACCCTTCTTAGTCAACAGTAGCTCCCTTCTTAGCCAACAGATAGAAATAAGCATTTTTAGAAAGTGACTCATCTGATTTATCTTACCCACCTATTTTAGGGTAAAATTAATTGTCCTCTAGGGTATTTATTTGTCTCCACTGAATATAAATGAAGTTCAGGGTTTCTCTTTCAGATGCCTTCACTGTAGATACAATCATTTAGCTAGACAACTCTCACCCTCAGTCTAATGAATTAAGGTCTTCTGACTTTTTGGAAGGTAGAAACAGAGGATGGCAAACACCACAGCTTCAATCTGCTTTCATAACTGTTGTGGTTTAACCCCAGCCAGGAACCAAGCACCACTCACCCGCTCAGTCCCTCCCTTCCTGGTGGGATGGGGGAGAGAATCGGAATGGTAAAAGTGAGAAGACTTGTGGGTTGACATAAAGATATTTTAATAGGTAAAGTAAAAGCTGTGCACACAAGCAAAGCAAAGCAAGGAATTCATTTACTCCTTCCCATGGGCAGGCAGGTGTTCAGCCATCTCCAGGAAAGCAAGGCTACATCACATTTAACGGTTACTTGGGAAACCAAACACCATCACTCTGAACGCCCCTGCCTTCCATCTTCTTCCCCCAGCTTTATATTGCTGAACATGATGTCATATGGTATGGAATATCCCTTTGGTCACTTGGGGTCAGCTTTCCCAGCTGTGTCATCTCCCTACTCCTTGTGCACCCCCAGCCCTTGACTCTGTGTAAGTTCTGCTCAGCAGTAACGAAAATATCCCTGTATTATCAACACCTTTTTCATCACAAATCTAAAACACAGCCCCATACTAGCTACTGTGAGGAAAATCAACTCTAGTCCAGCCAAAACCAGCACAATAACATAATCCACAAGAGACCCCAAAGCTAGGGACTTTGAATACAAGGGATTAAAGCTTTGAATGTAGATTCTGCTACAGGGAGAAAGAACGAATATTATATATACCACTAATATCTTAGGCACCTCCTGTTTCAAGGAATGTTATAGATGACAATACCCAGGTGATGCTAGGATGTGGAGCACAGTCCACCAGGAGAGCAAATACCTCCTAAGCTTTGCCTGGAACCAGGATAAATTTTCTTCTTGACTTCAAATTTGGCAAAATATTTGATGTGAAGCTGGTGATCAAAACTTTTAAACTAAGAAGTAAGCAACCAGAGACTGAAAGATGCCTCCTTCTTGGTTGAAAAGTTCCTTAGAAAGAGAGTGAGAGAAAAGTTATTCATCACAAGAAGATAATAAATCTTTCTGACCCTTGCAGACATCCAGCTGGAGCCCTGATATATGTGGATTAGTCAGCTACCATGCAAATCAAATACATCACATTTCTACTATTGAAACTCATTTTTCCTCGACATGGGTGTACAGCTCCGTTTGCATGACGATGTTAACTTTTCTTTATTTTTCAGTCTGTTCCTTGTCTCTCTGCCACAGATTTGGATAGCTATACACACTGTGGATACTTCTGCAAACTGAAAGACATTTGTTTCATAGTAGGAAAAAAAAACACACAACAAAACAAGATGGAGCCTGCAGCCAGTAACAAACAATCTTTAATTAATAAAAAAAAAAGATTATAAAAATGTGGAGACCTGCTGTTACTTGGTCAGATGCCCATAAGCCCAGATGCCCAGTGCCTAGAAAAGCTAGGACACAATTAACTTGTTGCATATCACAAGTGCATGGAGTCACAACTTACTTTGAGAAGTCTACCAGTGTGTAGAGGCTTTCTGACTGAGAATTTTTATATATGTCATTGTATTTTCTATGTTGCTTAGAGGTGACGATGCCCCTGTCTAGTAATACAGGGCAGGTGCATCCTAACTAAAGTAAATCAATGCTGGTGGATTACCACAATCTAAGCAATATGAGATCCCTTCTTCAACAACAACTAAAAGGTAACTAGGAAATGTTTCTTCTTCCTTTTTTTCATTTAGGTAACAGCTCACAAATGTGTGTGATGTAGCCCTCACATAAAGGGTCTTTGAACCAGCTAGTTGTGATCCCAAATTAGGCTGTTATGCTTATATATGCGGTTGCAAGGTAAATGGAGATGCTATTGCAGAAACAAAGCAAGCAACAGAGAGCAGGGCTTGAAAACACAGATGTGGGGTTTCTGGAAGGAAGCTTCAGAAGTACTGTTTTAAATAAAATAGGCTGTCTGTTGATTTCCAGCTAGTAATTACACCCTACATGTATGGATAGTATTGCCACAATTTTGAACTAACACTCTGAGCAGCAAGACTATACAAAAAAAGTTGTCTGAAATTTGTTGGCAATAAATTGCTGGAGGATCAAATGCATTTTATGACATAGAGGATACATTCATAAAATTCCTTGTCCATTGCAATTCCACACATGCACACTTTTTCATGTTCCTTCCTATATGTTATGGGGTAATACTGCTAAAGATTACAGACCTAAATATGAATTTATTTTTGTTTCTTGTTTATTTTTGGATTAATATGCAATTTTCTGTGTTACATCCACCCTCCTGGTGGCTCAAAAATTTTTCACAATACTTCCTGGTTAGTTGCATGGTAATATTTTGTCCCTGTTGTGTTTTTCTTCCAAGCATTAGCTGAGCAATTAATGAACAAATCAAATAAATCGGAGCTGTTGTATTTTCCTCTGGATGCAAAAGTGTGAAGGATAATTTTTAAAACACTTTTATATTTCTCCCTCATCCTCTGGGGAGAAAGCATAGGCTTCAAGTTCTAAATCAGTCATTCCTGCTGGCATCAGATGTATGCCCCAAGGAGTTAATTTTCAGCTCAGCAGACAAGGCTTTAACTACGTAAATTCATTTCTAAATAGAAAATAATATAATATAGCACTTTTCAGACAATCTCTCACAGGTGCTTTAGCATCCATAAGGGAAAGAGCTAAAAAGGATCTAAGAATTGATACCTTATTTTCCACACAGAGCATCTATGGGGCTAAAGTCTCCCCCACTGGCTTAAGCTTTCTACTAGTGAAAGATGCTTAATAATAAATGAGATCAAACAAATTTTGACATGAATCAAGACATTCATATAAAGTTCTTCTCAAACTTACTTTGACTCTTCCCAATCTCAGTGTTGCAGTATTGTTTCAAATTCTGGTTATTCTCATAACATTAGGCTTCATCATAAGATCATGGGGTCCCAGCTTCTAGAACTGACTAGGAAAGTTTCAGAATTTGAAAATATATTGCTACCCTATTTATAGGGAACAATCTAGAAATATAATACAACAATGCTATAAAATGAAGTCATTAAAAAAAATCAGATGTGTTTTGATAAACACATCTCCATTCCCACCTCCCTCAAGTCATGTTTTTAAGACCAGATTTCCTTTTCTTCCAGAAGCTGAACTTGTTAGAACAGCCCCAGAAGGACAGGTAGTCCAGGTTCTCTCAGGATTTCTGCTTACTTCATATGCCGTCAGTACCAAATTACGTGACTATGTTCCAATGTAAGGCACATTGGAAAAAAAAAAAAGGTCTGTCAGCTTATGCAGGTTGATAAAGACGGAATGGAGGAGAAAAGGAAAAAGAAAAAGAAAGGTCAGGTCCACCCTGTATTCCCATGCTCCTGGGACTGCTGCTGAAGAAAATAATAAAAGCAGTCAATGAGATTAACTTTTTACATAAAGCAGATATTTAACTATTTTCCTGGTGTTAGAACATACGCACCCATCAGACTGCAATGATGATAAAATTCATCCTGAATTATTCTCTCGTAGGAGGACAATTGCATCTTATTATTAGTTTCTAGCTCCTTTTAGTGCAGAGAAAGGCTTGTAAACTCATGAGCTGGGGACCACCCTTGCAATAGCCCAACCATGAAGGTAACTGGCTGCAGGTAACCAAGAGAGTTAGCTTAAGTTTGAATTCACTCCATGTCTATGATTTCCTTCAGAATGGTTCAACTGCAAGCAGGGAAGTGTCGGCACTCTGGTTAGGATTCTGCAAACTATGAAATATTATTTTCTTTGGTTTTGTTACAGGAGCACTCAATTTTGCCAATACCAACATTTTTTAAAAAAAAAGTTTCAATAAATATTTCATTCTGTACATTACATCATCATTTATTCCACAGGGAGTTAAATAAAATATTCCTGAACTGGAATCTTGGTTGCAATAATCTTGCACTTGCACTTTGCAGAGGTAAACATAATTCAACACCCCAAAAGCATCGATATGCTCCTGATCTAGAACCAACAAAATTTCCCATCTGTAATTTCTAGGGAGAAAAAGAAAGATCAGGGTCAGACTTAAGCATGAGAGTGAGGAAAGATTTTGGTCTTGGGAGAAGTTGTGAAGTTCTGCTAGTGGTATACATCCTATGCTAACTGGAGAGGGAGTTTCAACATCTCACTGACATAGAGCTAAAAAATGGGCAACTGAGTTTAGGTGTCTCACTCTGGAGTGAATCACTCCCTGAAACCCTGAAAGTTAGGCAAGATGACTCCCACTTCAAATATTAAGTTTAACTACAATTTATTTTCTCCTTTTTTCCTTTATTTAAAGCCAAGCTAGCTAATACAAGACTAGTTACTATAAAGCAAATTCTTGGAGAATCTGGTCAGAAACTTTCCAGTATTTAAGACTTTTTACTGCATCATATTCAAACTGCAGACTAACCCATCTTCTTTAGCCTAACTTTCCCAGAACAGGAGCTGCACTTCCAGCAACCCCGCAGATTCTGCTACTGACAATACTGAGGGGGTTTTAGTCCCTCTGCCTGACTGCAGCAGCGCTTCTAAGATAGGGTCCCATAGAGCAAGAATGCAATGAAGACCACCTCTACTCATTTCATATAGTCCATTGAGTGGCTCTGTGAATGTGAAAGCAACAGGTTTTTCATTCCCACTACCGTTATAGTGGGAATAGACTCAAAGGGCTAGTAAGATGTTCTTTTCTTGTAGTACAAACCTCTTCCCAAAGACAGGTCCTGTATCCAGAGTACTTTTATGAACACTGACACAACATGTCATTTAAAGCCACCATTAGATCTTCAGTAGAAATCTTGCTACTGGCATTGCTTTTCTGCATGCAGGGCATTGCTACCATGTTGTTTCAAATCACTGGAATAAACAAGTGCCCAGAATGACCAGCGTTCCATCATCTCTCAGAGCCACCTGATTACACAGGATATATATTAAAACCAAAGGAAACTATTGAATGGACTGTGTATTCTGGCAGCAGGGAAGGAGAACAACTAAGAGTTACAGCCAAACCTGTCATTCCTGAAACTTATTTTCTTATTCCCAAATAAGATATGCAGGCTGATTTAGTTCGAGCTAACTTTTATCAAAAGCTTTGCCTCATGGCTCTTCATATGGATTCACACACTGTTAAATGATTCAGTGCAAAGCAAATGGAAAGATTAATTTTATGATGTGGCACCAAAAGAAACAATTTAGAGCAGGGATTAGGGATTGGACCAGCTCAGTGAAACTTCTGGAACAAGTCCATTATAACTACAGAACATTTCACAATAACCGTATCAGTGATTGCAGAAGAGACAGCCTTTTTTAGCGAAATTGAGAGAATTTGTACAAACAGACTTTCACCCCCCTCCCTCTTATTTTTCCAAAAGAAGTGAGAAGGAGAAAGGTTTTACAGAACTGAAAAAAAGGTTGTTGGAAATAGAATAGCTGAAAATTCTAAGTCAGATACTTCTAATGAGACATCAGACTGGTAAATTGTTATTTATCTTTATGTGTAAGATACAGAGCACAGCTAACTACCCAGTGGTCACACTATAGCAACTGGGGAAGGATATTTTGGTAACACGCATATCATTCTATGTACTTTTAAAACTTGTTCATTTTCTTCATTCTTAAAAGCCATTGGATCAAAAAGAAATCCCTGTCTCTCCTTTCTTCCAGCTGCATGTTGTGAAGGTCTCATTGTTTAACTCCAGCCGGCAACTAAGCACCACTCAGCCACTTGCTCACTCCTCTCCGGTGGGATAGGGGGCAGAATCAGAAGAGTAAAAGTGAGAAAACTCGTGGGTTGAGATAAAGACAGTTTAATAGGTAAAGCAAAAGCTGTGCACACAAGCAAAACAAAACAAGGAATTCATTCACTACTTCCCATGGGCAGGCAGGTGCTCAGCCATATCCAGGAAAGCAGGGCTCCATCACGTGTAATGGTCACTTGGGAAGACAAATGCCATCACTCCAAGTGTCCCCCGTCTTCCTTCTTCTTCCCACAGCTTTATACTGCTGACCTATGAGCAATCCCGTTGGTCACTTGGGGTCAGCTTTCCCAGTTGTGTTCCCTCCCAAATCCTTGTGCTCCCCCAGCCCCCTTGCTGGTGGGATAGTGTGAGAAACCTTGACTCTGTGTAAGCACTGCTCAGCGATAATGAAAACTTCCCTGTATTATCAACACTGTTTTCATCACAAATCTAAAACACAGCCCCATACTAGCTACTATGTAAAACTAACTCTACCCCAGCCAAAACCAGCACAAATGGATATCGTCATTTAAGCAGAAAGGAGCTGAAAAAATAAACCGGCTGAAAACAGTAATGATAATTCCTAGCTTAATTCTTCCTCTCTCACATACCCATTCACAGAGGGACTCATTCAACTAATGGCTACTTATGTCCTATACCCTCCTATAAAATCAACTGTTAAAAAAACTCCACTGCAGCCCTTTTCCTCCCTTCCCACACTTACTCCCTTCCTCTCTGCCTTCCCATACTGATCAGCTAAGCTTTGCTCATTCAGATTCAGTGGTGTGGTGTGAACCAGGAAATCTCTGCACAAACCACCATGGTGCAAACAGGTTATGAACCTGGACATGCAGCTCTGAAGACAGTGCTTTGTATTAAAGAAACATTCACATAGCTGGTCCCTTTTTCTTTCTGACATGTGATCACTGTGTAAGACAGCCCTGATCTTAACAGTAAAAAACCCATGCAGATAATTTCATTATCCCATTACCTCCAGGATGAGTTGGTCTCAGCTTTCATTGGTATTCACTATGTAGTGTCTAGTCACCATTATTTAATATGCCATGGGAGGATGTCACGCAAAACCATCGATTGTCCTCTCCTCTGTGCATGAAGTCAGATTTATCCCATCTAACCTTAACCTTAAGAGGTGCCTAGAACAGGAGCAAAGATGTCCTAAGCTCTATGTACTGAGAAGACATAAGCATTTCTAAACTATCATTACAGTACAGGCCCAAGAGATCTACATCGCCCTCAACTTCTTTAAGAGAAAATGTGAAAGTCCCCCAAATGTTAGACTATATTAGCAACTGTAGTAGAGAAATACCTGAGAGTGATTGTTTCATATTCAATTTTATTCTATTATTAAAATAAAACAAAAGGATAATAATAAAAAAATCCTTTGTAAATTAATGCTATGAATTAAAAGTCCCCCTGGTTTTTCACAGCATCCCTTCATATTTTTTGATGACTAAATTTCCTTGCCTTCATGCTGATTGTTCCTGAAACACCTGGTAAACAGGATGTAGCATATTCTGTTCCCTTTACAAGGACTTAAAGTCTGAGTAATTCAATCTTAGAGCAGAAGAATCACCCCAGTACTGCTCATTGCTGTTGAAGATTAATTTTTACTAGCCACTTAGAGGGCTAAGGAGTGCATTATAGAGCGAACACTGTTATTCACATTCAGCAGAATAAAATCCATCATTTCTGAGCAGGGGGAAAATGGTTTTTATTAGAGCCATTCACACAGCTCTATAATTCGCTGACATACACCATCTCTACTTGCTCATTTTCCATTGTAAATTTTATCCTGTGCAAGAAGCAAAAAGTTCATTAGTTGGCTCAAAAAACTTCTTAATGAGTGTGCTAATTGAGAGCATATTAATGTATTTCACTAGGCTCCCATGTTTATTTCTTGAGAATGGATACAAATTTGTCTTCTTTTGTGTGTTTAATGCTAGCAAGACTTTGTTTAAAGGAGAGAAACCATGGTATGCATTGTGCTTAAAAAGGTTAAATGGTAAGAAACACATTACATAAATGCTTTGTGAAGTGTATTGGAAAACTAGACTGAAGCATAATAACATTTCCTCTGTTTTTAATGGGTGAATGAGGGGGAGAAGGGGGTTCAATCTTATTAGGAAACGTTCTCAGTGGTGCCACAGACTCTGCAGATGCTTAATGCAACACGTGGCAACCCACTTTCTATTTCATACCCTGATTCAGCAAGATCCTGAAGTACCGGCCTCGTTCTAAATGTCTGGGTAGTGCCATAGAAGGCATAGTAAATTATTAGAAGACATGCTAAATTATCTTCCTAAAGTGGGAGCCTTCAATCAGACATAGAATAACCAAACAAATTTAACTAAGTTTGAATTTTTAAAAAGCTGCTTGCTTCTAAAGCCTCCATATTGTTATTCTAACGGTTAAATCTATCTTCATGGACTTATGCTACAGTTGTTCCTTTATTAAAAATGAAGAGCCTTGCTTTTCAGTCAGGCAGAACATACCCTCCAAGTCTTTTTAACAAAGTAGGTTTTGAAATACCAACTTTTCTCTGAAAATCTGCTTTGAAAATAGAGTCAGAGATGCATGATGAAATGTGTTTTTCTTTTCACAGAGCCTGCTTGGGAAAACAATGTTTCTTAGATCTGCAGTAGGAAAGAAAGGAGCTTGAGTCCATAAGTGAATTACTTAAGAACTTTATGAAAATAAGGCAGAGGAAAGGGACAAAGATTCCCTTCACATAATGGGAATCATTTTAGTAAGCACAGAAACAGTGCCTTGCGCCCCCTTGATTCAAGCAGAGATTTCTCCTCTACCCCAGTAGAAATAACGGATACCAAATTAGCTCTGACCTCTGAGGAATCAGACTGATTCATTAGAAACGTCGGAGTTTCAAACATAACTCTCTGAGCACCAAAAAATATGAAAAATTTATATCTCTGGGTATAAATCTAGCAGCAGAAAACAAGCTCCTAATTTCTTTCCACTCGGGGTGGCCGCTATGTCCAGCAGGTGAAAGGGAAGCTGTTTTACACTCACCTCCACCAGGAAATTCTCAGGGAGCTGTCACTGTTCAACATCCAGCTTCCCTCATGGCAGCTGATAGGGAAAGCCCCGGAGGGCAAACCTTGGAATAATGAAAGAGCTGCTGAGACAAAATGGCCTGGGGATGTAGATTTTTATGTTGCAGCTTTTTCTTTTTTTAAATCACTTTGGTTAACCTCCACTCTGTCGCATTGTTTTTAAGTCCATTTCCACTTTCACGTCAGGCTCTAAATGTAAAGAATATATCTACCAGGCCAGTGCAAGCTCTCAAGGAAAGTAGAAGCCAAGGAAACACAACCACTTTCTGGGAAAGATTCATCTAAATACGTGTATGAAGAAAATGGAGAAGTAAAGGAAAAGGAGTATGAACAAAAACTTTCCTACTCATTGATACTACATCAACATTAGTGATTAACAAGCAATTTTCAGAGTTTCAATCAAACAGCTCTAGAGGCTCATCTCTAACTTGTGAATGAATCAGGTGTCTTAAGATTTGCAAATTTGTTCTTGAAATATCATGAAGGCCTCCTGACTCCACTTAGAAAAGAAGTAGTTTCAACAGGCCATATTCTGATAATTTTGCTCACTATTAGCAATGATCAGCAATTAATCCCACCAAAACTTGCATTCAAATACAAGGAAAATAATGGTAGCAAAATGCAGCCTATGTTCTTTGACCCTTTTAATTATTTTTACAGCCAGTACTAGAAATATAAAAATGCAGGTATTTAAGTTTTATCCCAATATTTTTGTTGCTGGTGGTTTTGTTTTGATTTGGTTTCATTTGGTTTGGTGTCATTTGGTTTGGTTTGGTTTGGTGTCATTTGGTTTGGTTTGTGGGATTTTTTTGTGTGTGTGGTTTGGGGTTTTTTTGTTTGTTTGTTTAAGCTGATCTGGGAAACAGATTTCTAAACATTTTCTGTTCCCTCCTGCACTCTACCACATCACATTTTCTATATTTAGAAGTGATTAGATTTATTTACCTTGCACAGCAACTCAACTCAAATTTGAGTACAGAGCTGAACTTACTCTTGCAAATATCTGTTTACATACCCTGATTTCCATTTAAGTAGTGGCCAATTAAACCTTTGTAAATAGAAGTAATCACCCATAGTCTTTGAAATTTGTAGGTAGGCACGCAACATATATGAGCATTTCAGGTTATTGCTGTCCAATTAGAGCTCAGAGCACAACATCATTGTCCTTTTGACAATGAAACCTGCCTGTCACATTTGGAAGCACATACATGAATTAAACATAGCACCTAAGCATAATGTTCTTGCATCTCAGAGTTGTGTCCTAGGGCTGTTCAGTCTGATGCATTATAATCATGAAAAGGGGAGCCAACGCACTGCTTCAGATCCTCGCTGTGCTGCAGCCATCATGCAGAAGAATCACCCAAGCTGACAGAGGTCCTCCAGTGGCATACAACTGGGAGAGAAGTTCTTGTTGGTCGGCATCCAAGGCCTCCTCACGCACTTGCAATGTCCAGCTGCCCTTGCTGCCGGTGGCATCTGCTGCAAGTTACTTAAGGCTGTTTGCTTGCAGACGGCTCTCATATACCTAAGGGTACCAGTCAGGCACTCAAACAACCACAGATCAAGAAAGTGTGAGACTAGCTTGATTCCTCCTTTTCAGTCCAAATCCTAAGATGCACTTTGTGCTTTTCAACCATGGCAGAAACCCTGGCCAAAAGCTGAAACTCTGGGGCAGTGTAAACACTGTTGTAAGCCTGTGTGTGGGTGTAAACAACTGTGGGTCAGTTGGAAACAAAGGCAGGGGATGAAAAAAGAGAAAGGGAACAGAAAAAGTACTGAAAGAACTGTGCATAACGCAGTGTTTTGGGGCAAACTCGTGCTGCTCGCTCTCCAAAGGTGCAGAGGAAGCATCTGCGGCTTTACTGACAGAGACAGGGGGACACATACCATCCTCAGAGCCCCACGTCAGGCTGCGCACTGGAGTTAAACAGCATCTGTGCTGATTTGAATGACAGCACATTGCCTCCAGGAGCTCCTGCTGGGCCGCACACCTCAGCACTACTTCTAAGCCAAAGCAGTGACGTTATGCACTCTCTAGCCCAGAGATGTTTTTCATTTGGTTTGATTTCTCTCAGAGGCAGGATTAGAAAGCTGGAGTTCAAGGCCCCCTGCCTCACACCGACACCACTGTACCTCACCTCCCTCATACTGCTGTGTCGCAGAGGTTGAAGGAGACCTCTTTAGCGATGGGACAAAGGGACAGCAAGACAGAAAGCCCAGATACTTTTCTTTCAAAGCTATCACTTGCAGAAAAATATGATTCAGGCTTGGCCTGCTGAGTTCCAAAGACAGGAAACTTAGTTCACATTTGCAAGTTGTTCAGCCTGGCTTTATAAAAAGTTCCCCTAGCAGAATGAACACACTTAAAATCAACTCCTCTTTTGAAAATCTAATGCTTTTCATCTGGGATGAAAAGAGCATAGGCTACTTACATTCAAAAAACTGATATAATGCAACATGTAGAGCGTGCACTGCCATACTCTGCAGTTTTATTTCTGAACAATTACAAAGGAGATGTGTAAAACCAAATGTGGATACCTGTCCAACAGCTGTATGGATTGAATATTTCCTTCGTTCTTTGGTTTAACCTCTTGCTGCTATTATTAGGATGCCTGCTGGGTGTAGCATACCTCCATGGAAAATGGCATCTGTTGGAATTAATCAGCAATGCTTTAGGTGCGCTCTGCTTCTTCCTCAAAAAAAGCCTAGGAATCAACATTGCTGCCTATTTCAGAATGTCTCCCATGGCCTTATTAAATGTGGCTGCGGCAGCAGAAGGAATGTCTCTCTTTAACAGCTTATTGCAGCATTTAAAAGAGCACAGATGTGCTGAGATTGTCAGTCATGCAATTCAACTTGAACAAAGCAAATCTTCAGAAGCAAGGGAATGATCTGGTGGATTCACTAGCAGCTTTGTTATGGCAGAGAAAGAAGATTTCTAGTAGCAGTTCCTAAATAAGAGGAAATTTGTGTTTTCAAATAATTTTGTAAATTCTACCTTTGTAAAACTCATTAGAAAAATAGTCCCTCAAGAACAGGATAAATGAAATCCTAAAGGAGGTATCCTTTAGCAGCACGAGGGCAGGCAAGGAGTTAAAATCTTGCATTTAGGCAACAAGAGCACAAAGCATTCTTCACTACCTGATATAATTAATCATTTTGATTAAAATTTTGCCCCACAAAACAGGCAGGATGCCACCACCCCTGTTTCCTCTGCTCCAAAGGTTATTTTTTGCATGTTTATAGCACTCTTAAAAACAAAAGTTGCGTGAAGGCTGATGCCTGGAGCAGAGGTTGTTACAGTGTCCTGTGGTAGTAGTTATCTTTCCTGGAGGGGAAGGAACATTTCTGCAGCAAGATGTAAGCCACTCTGAACACTGGTACTACTGACAGTGTTCTGCTGGCTCCTTTCATATGTCACCTGAGCCCCAGAAAGCCTGCTGCCTGGCTTAGGTAGCTCACCACCTCCTCCTTGAACTCCAGGACCTGTCCTGACTTGACATGTGTGTAAGACTCACTCCAGAAGCCCCCAGCATGGCATTGCCCGAGCAGGACTATAAGTGATGAATGCCATGTGTGAGCATAACCACTTTCTAGCAACATTCAGACAATGTAGCAGGGCACCCTTTTCTCCAAAGCTCTCACAGCTTCTAAGGTTCTTGGGTAAGTCCCTTTCTTTTTCTGCTAAAATCACTGCATGTCTGCTGCTGTTCTCCTCTTACAGTCTGTGTCAATACTCTCTCCTGAGAGCACGTCCCAGCAGCCAGGACTGGGCAGCAGCTGGACCCAGGCTGCAGGTAAAGCATCCCATGGAGTTCGCAGCCACACTCCCATGTCCAGCCTTCCTCTCTCCACCCAGAGGAAAGCCAGCCATGCATCCTGGATGGGGATGCCCATGGACTTCAAAGGCTTTTTGGATGACCAGGAGACCAAGACCTTAGGCCTAACGAAGCACATATCAAGAGGAAGGATTAATTGAAACCACTAAGAACGTAAGTCAAATCCAAAGTGATACATAACCAGAAGTTACAAGGCTGATGTACCCACCAGTTCTTCAGCATCTCAGTGAAACCTTTAGGGACACATCTACATATCAGTGGAGTAATTGTAAGAACTTTTTAAAGAAGCCAGGTGTAAAGGAATCTAAACCTTATATGTATATTTTAGCCCTCACTTTTTTTCCAACAGCGTTGTCCCCTCCAAGGCTTTCATGCAGGCCTTCCTCCATTTCTTTGCTGAAGGCATGTCTCCAAGGAGATTCAAATTGTAGCTTGAATCTATCTTTATTTTATGATGTTGGACCTTATTTCCCCAAAGGTACAAGTTCAAGCATATTGTGAACCTCATCGTTACATTTCAGCTCTCATGCAATGTATTCAGCCTTTAATACAGCTGATAGCTGTGTATTTGGGATATGGAAATATCTCACATGAAACCAAATGTTTACAGAAGTTCACTTTGGTACTGCATAAAATTACACCCATTTCTCTCTGGCAAATATTCTTTGAGGTGAGAATGAGGTTGTTGACTGTACAAATGCAAAACCAAGGAGTGCAAGAGGAAACAATAGTGGAAGAAAATACAGACCTGAGCACTGGTAGAAGTCATATGGCAGTAGCCAAGCAAGTTAATAACATCTGTGATCTAAAGAAAAGGAAATTTTTTGTAGTGACTTGTAAATGTATAAAGTAAAACAGCTTATACTTATTTCAGAACACTTTTTCTATGTATCTGTGCACTGTGACGACAGCTCTGCCAAAGCTTTTATTTGAGACATTGGCAGATTAGTCAAACCGTAGAGTGCTTTAGCTCTGCAGAACCCTGGCACCATATGAAATTATTTCCAGTTCACATACACAATATGTCATGCTATGCTGCATGTACACAGAGGGTATTGGGCATGCTCTGGAGTCTTCACACCCTTCAATCTCCACTCTTAAGCACACCCGGATAAGTTGTCCTATTATGAAAAAATTACACCTTTAGTTACCTTTTTTTAGTTTGCTAAGGTGTCTTGGGGTTTGTAATTAATTCTAATTCAAATAATTCTAATTCTAAAAAAATTCTAAGTAATATTTAAGTCATTCTCTGCAGACAGATTCTGTATGGATGGTAGATGTGAAGTCATTCATGTGCTCAAGTCCAGATCTCAGCAGGTCAAAAGTGAGGAAAAT
Organism: Phalacrocorax aristotelis; assembly: GCF_949628215.1. Taxonomy (NCBI): domain Eukaryota; kingdom Metazoa; phylum Chordata; class Aves; order Suliformes; family Phalacrocoracidae; genus Phalacrocorax; species Phalacrocorax aristotelis. Next base: position 35,376,980 of record NC_134276.1, on the reverse strand, counting down.
CAAAAACTGTCACATTAGTTATTATGTTCAGTATGGTTTTATCCTATTTTCAAATGCAAAAATCATTTACACATGTAGCAGGAGCTTGAACTGTTAAGGACCTCCAAAGTGCAGCTGGTCTAATGAAGTTCCACACTTCCTTTTTTTATTACCTCTGTAGAGTTCATGTTCTTCACTCATCCCTTGCCCTTCAATAGACTTACTAAGATCCAGAAGAAGGATGTGTTCTTTGGAAGGTACCAGATGGTGAAGGTATTGAGTCAAGAACATGGTGGAATAGAACAGCTAACATTGTATCATCATTTATGAGAATCCAGTAAAAACATTGACTTGTCCCTGTTAAACTGTCAAAGAAAAAATCTATCAGAAGACTGTTGTAACTGTAGTAAGCACTGCATCTTAATCAGAAGCATCTTGCATTTCTTCCCACTTCTAAGTTAAGACAAGGAACTATTTTTATTGTATCAGCTTTAGGAATACATAAGTAAATAATTTTGAAATTTAGTAGAAAAAATCCCAGGTGAGCTTCATTTGCAGACAGGTAAGCCTTTGTTTACAAAATTGAATGGAAGATCCGAATCAGATTTTCAGTGGGAGTCACGTTTCAATTTCAACTATGGAATGACTATTGTTCTCCATATTTTATTTCCCCTACCAATCCATAAAATGTGTCACCAATCTGCTCATAAGACGGTGCCAATTATATAAATATATCATGCAGTATGTAAGGGAAAACTTCATCGGATCACTTTGTGAAATCCGTGAAGGGTATTTGCATGCTGATATTGGTGGTTGGTTTATGTTATGGTACTTGGTGAACTTCACTTCAGACTGAAGTTTAGATGCAAAAAGAAGTTGCAGAAGATAAATTGTGTATCAGGTTCTTTACATGCACATGAACTACTAAACAGTCTATTCTTACTAGGGCTCATCACTTTTGTAATCCATCCTGTAGGGGGTCAGTGCTAAAATTAAATTATACCTGCCTACCATTCTCAATCTAATCAGGCTGTGAACTGAAAAATAAAACAATTAAAATTAGAGACAGGCCAGCCTCCCACTGTTTATGATCTCATTCTATTTGTGAAGAGTAGGTGGAAATTCACCCGTGGTGAGCATTTGGTTTATGTCAATTTTTCTTGTTATTACAGCTGGGGCTTATTCTGTGAACTGTTTGCAGCTATTTCTGCTAAAAATAGGTGGATACCAATTTAAACTTCCTGGCGATATTTCAAGTCAAAGTATCATTAGTAGATAGTTATTATGCCGCATTTTATTGTAAGAAATCCTGCCATGAAGCCAATCTATACAAATATAAATAAAGACAGTTAGAATTACCTTCCAAATGACTCTATTGGAGGTTATTCACATTTGGTTTAGCAAAACAAGCTAAGCTATTTGCAAGAAAAGTTATTAGTTGGAAGAGCACTGAGTTAATGAGACTTCCTAAAACACCTTATCAGGTTAGACTGTGACACTTAGAAAAAGATTGGGGATCAATTTTGCCTTTTTGCCTGAGTCCTGAATAAGAGAATCTCATAGATCTCCCTTGGTTTCCAAGGAATATTATTTATTTTTATCTCTCCTCCCTCCTCTGCTGTGCAATCTCAAAACAAAATCATGTTCCCCAAACACATTCTCCTACAAAAAAAGAAAAGGTCACAATTAGATGCAAAATTCCCTGTCTTCTAATAACAACAAAAGCTGAGATGCAAGAAGACCACATAATGGTGATTTGGTAACGCTGCTGCATGTAGTTTCCTAGTTAGCCATCACAGGTTTTACATCTTGGCCTGTAAGATTAAGCCAGACCCCACCACCATTGAAGTTGGAACCTCAAAGTCTCAGGGAAATTATTTATACCATTTCCAGGATGTCCTTCTTAAACCTTTGAGCTGCTAGTGTGGTTGCAGTTGTTTAACACTCAATGTCTCATTCTGTTGCTATGGTATGTGAATTTTGAGACCAGCGAAGGAATACCAAGACCTTGTTTTGGCTGCAGCTCCCCATGGATCTGTCTATTGTCAAAGACAGTAATGTGTTCAGGAGTGGCCAGTGACGAAAGGTTACTAACAGTGCGCCTATCAAATGTTGTGCTGTGACAGACAAGCTAGGGTACCTGTTAAACAGTATAGAAAATCATCTACCAGTGCTTGTGTTTTGTGCATCAGTCCAGTCTAGTCTGCTGGCAGAGTCATAGCCAGAAAGCTAGTATACATATGGAACAATGCATAGCAGAGTTACCCCTAAGCTCCTTAGCCCCATAGGGAAAAAAAGCATGTTAGCAGAGTTGGAACCAATGCTATAGTGTCATTATCATAGTAATGGAGTTCTATTTCTTCTTAGTTTTAGATTAGTTCCTTTAGATAATATGCTTTTGAAATAATCATAATGCCTCTGAATGATGTTCATTTAACTCATCTGACTTTAGTTGTCTAGAAGATAGGGGTCTAGTCTAAACTAGTTGTCTAGTTTACTTTGTCTCTCTATTGATTCTTCATTCCTAATTTAACTCCTCCTTTTCAGGCTGGAAAGTATCTCTGGTTGTCTGTGCTGATCTCTGGCCATTATCTAGAAGCCCGCTTTCAGACAACTAAAACTAGTTGGCGTGGGAAGAGACACGGGAAAAGACATGGTTCTGAAAAGATTAGAGAGGGAAAATGAAGTCAGTCTGGTTGCACAAATCCAAAATTTAGGCTGTTAGGCTGGTTTTCAAGAAAGGGCTTTAAATGTTCAAATGTTTGCTTCTAAGGATCTTAAGGTTAAGAATGCAGATCTCATGTGACAAGCATTTAAGCAGAATGGTTTAGACAGCTTGTTCTGCCAGTGTAACACATAAAGCTGAATTAGATGCCTGGGGATTGAATATATAAAATGGGGGAAATTTACCTATCCAGTTGGGAATTACAACAGCTAGAAAACTGTTTACATTAGATTTGCTCCTTTAGTTAGCTATCTGAATTGAAAAATAACACCTATGCAAGAATAGTATTCAAAGCATATCTTCTTTCCTCAGTGATTGCCTGCTTTCACCCAGCTTCTTATGCCACCTGTCCTTAAACTGAGAGACCTGGGTGCTAGGATCTCAGCTACATGTAAAAATCTAATACTCCTATAATCCAAATAATCCAAAAATTGTGCTTTACCCATCCTCCATCATTCACCTAAAAGGTGGGATGAGATTAGATTCAGGAAGGATTAGGAGAACAAAAGTCTGAAGCAGACAGAGAAGCGGAGAACCAATGATGTGAGTCAATAAGACCCAAACAGAGAAACAGTTGTTGAGGAAAATGTTGTGATTGCACGTTTTGCAGGAAAAAAATGACAGGCTTCCTAAGGAATCCAGCAAGAAAGAGATAACAAGAGCCAAAACTGTTTAAATTGTGTGAATGGAGGGGTGGTTTGAATGCCTGTTCAGAAAGATATTTTATAGAAGCAGCAACAGCAGTGGTACAAATACACAGAGAGAGATGCTTTCTCATGTGCAAAGAAAGAGAGAAGGAGGATCTAAAATGACCTCCACAGTTACAAAAGATGTCAATGAGTTTTGTTAGTGACACTGGCAGAGAATTGGCAGCTGACAGGGTTTCAGGAGAAGGATGAGGAATTTGCTTTTATTTCCACTATACTTGAAGGGAGGCAGAACATACAGAAAGTCTTAAGGAAAACAAGGCAGGCAAGTTTGATGAAGGGAGAGATGACAATGAAGATGTTGATATGAGAGTGACTGATGTAAAAATAGTAAATAAAATTTGGTCTTCAGCTGATCTCTGAAAGATATATTAAACCCTAACAAAATCCTGTGTCTAACAAAGGAAAGGAGAAGGTTTTGGTTTTGGTTTTGGTTTTTTTTTTTCACTAAGGTAGTAGAATAACAGCCAGAGAAGTCACTGAAAAAGCGACAGTCAACAATCAAAATATTCTGCAAAAGGACAGAATACCAAAGGATGTGTCCAGATATGTAATGAAGCATTAGGAAGAGTATGAGGAATGCGGAGAAAAGAGGGAGGTCAAGGCAGGCATACTTAATCTTCTTTTTGAAAGAGTAATTAAGATATTGCATTAAAAAGGTGAAAAGCTAGGAATAAGGGGAGTTTTAAGAAGGTGTCAAAGACTGTAATTAAGCTAAGGACAAACACAGTGTGCAACTTGATTTCATGATAACAGGGAGTGGCATGGCAACCAAATTTTTTATTACTATACTACCAACACAAATTCACTTTCTAAGTTTAAGAATATGTGGCTCCATTAAATTCATTCTGCTTTTCCCAGTGCAGAGCCCATCATATTTACAAACATATATTCAGATGATTTAGCCAAATCTGTCACGCACATATTTCAGTACTCCAGTCTTTTAAAAATTTGTATCATGATGCCACAGCTCACGTGTTTACAGTTGATTGATCATTTAATACCTGATAAAATGGAGTATAAAAATTACCAAGCTGGAATTTTTACTCTTTTTACTTCACTAAGTGGCTATGTACAATTCAAAGTTACTGTACAAAGGGCAAAACAGAAGAGCCTCATGCCATTTGCTCCAAAATAAGATTCCCAAAACCAGATGAGCTATGTTTCTTAAGAGGATAGAAAAGGCCTGAAGAATAATGTAAACGTATTTTCATTCTGCAGATGACTGACACAAGCAAAAGAATTCATTCCGTAAGTTAAGTTTGCCGCTAGATGTGCTATGATGAGCAATTCATGCTAGTGCAAGGGGTTGCAGGAGGAACTCAGTTGTTCAGCTCCATCCTGATTCTTCCAGACTTCAGTCACTGGAGACAGATTTCACTGTCAGACATCAGGATGTGACAGCTTTGCCTTGGATATTCTTTACCCATCACTTGCCCAAACTCTTGGAAGTCTGGTATGAAGAGACCCGATTCTGCATCACTAAAGCAAAACAAAGCAACCCCACCCCCCAACCTAAAATAACAGTCCACTAATTTCAGACTGACATTACACCTTAACAACTCCACATGCTTCTTGTCTTAGAGTTTCAACAGCTGGATGATCACCCCTCGAGGAATACTGCTTCCTATCACTCAGTTTTGTCAAAATTAAGTGTTTTAGGTTTATGCCTTATCCTTTTTCTTCTTCTTTCTGCAAGCGCCTGTCATTAATGACTTTTTAACTCTTGACAAAGCTGATAAGTAACTTACTTTTAAGGAACTGCAAATCTCCATGTAGCTATTTGGCAACAGTCAGTTGTGTTTACTTGTTAGAGAGCAAAATAATGGCCAATGAATTCCACTGCCACCGGCAGTCAAAACTTCTCTAATGTGCCTCTATTTCTGCATTAGTCTAGGGTGAAACACGACTAAATCTCTTCCAGACAAAAGGCGCTTCTGCCAGTGGACTGTTTCACTGAGATAAGAATAAAGGAAAAATAAGTCTTTATGCTTTTAGCACAGATTGTTTACCTTGTGATAGATGTAGGCAAGTCTATCATTGGGGGAAGTTGCATTTCAGTTGACATGATTGAAAAGTGTATTAAATCTCTCTCTTTCTTTTTTTTTTTTTTTTTTTAAGCAAACTATGACCAGAATTAACTCTTTCTGTTAAATCCTGTTTCAATGCTTTAGCTTGCCTTTTCCTGGTTTTGGTTTTTTGTTTTTGTTTTGTTTTGTTTTTTTTAAACCCCAAACATTTCTGTAACTGTGAAATACAGTCTCTTTACTACCAGCTCAGTATCAGATTTTAGCAATTACACAGTCGTTTCTCTTCACTGACAGTTAAAGTCACAGGGCATAGCTGCCATTTACTTTATTGAGACCAGGATTTGAACTACTTTGTCTGGACTGATTCAGCCTGGAGAATCTTCTGTGTTGTCTCTGTTATTCACCTTTTGCAACTGAAGTAATACCACACTTCCATCCAAAGGAGGCCAGCACTCCCCTAGAGAGCCTCTGTTATTCCTAAGCACAAGCAGTGTGTTCAGCACCATTTCTGTAGAAAATAAGGATAATCCGTGCTTGAAAGGTCATGAAGCTCTTAGACTTCCAAATTCAGAGATCTCAGACTTAAAGTTTAATACTAAATCCTGCAAACATACTTAAAATTTTACAGACATGAGTTCTGTTGACTTCACTGGTATTACTGTTCTTAAGTTAAGCATATGAATATGGCTTTGCACAATCAGGGTTTAAAGAGATGAAGTGGAAAAGCTGAAATTTGGTAAGCTGAAAGGAAGCATAAATGAGTAAAATGTGTAAGTACATAGGTGTCCATTCAGATATTCTATCAGCGAGCACACACACGTGTAAGTGCTGACTGAAATATGTCACTATATTATCTAGCTCCAGTAACCAGCCTACCGCTTCTAAATACTAGGAAGCGCTGTTTCAGGAAAAATCCAACTCACCCTCTGTATATCTTGATCTATAATGCTCACAAGGTATGGACGTTTCAGAGAATGCATATTTCAGTTTCTACCAAGTCTCTCTTGAGTTTTCTTATGGCTGTAGAACTAAGCAGATGACACGTACCAACACCTAGTCTAATACTGCTGTTTACTTTAAAATCTTTGCTCAAATATAGTACTAAAATTCCCCTGATAAACTCTAGGAGAATTTAAAAATAACAGGGCAACATATTTTCCTAGCCCTTTTCAGAAGTTTTATAATTGCTGATGATGTTTCCTCGAAAATGTCAGCCTGACAAACACAACAGTCACGAAAATGTTGGAGTTAAGCAGTAAGAGTTTGGCTAGGTTGAAAGGAAAAAATAACCTACCGTATTTAAAAGTATACCAAGCAATCATGATTATAGGCCATACACCTGCATCCTATATAAAGATTATATTTCTCTTTGGTTTCATAGAAGAAACAAATATCAGACTGAACACCTTTAAGGAAATTCCTGCCTTTTATAGGATATTTAACAAAGCTTGGATTAACAGAGCTAGGACCCATCCAGTGGTTTACAACTACAGCTATAGCACAGATGAACAAAAGAAAGAACGCTTACATCAAAACCCTTATTATCAGAGTAATAGCAAGACTGGAAGTTTTAGTAATACAAGGATTTTTCTCCCCATCTGTAGGCAAAGCCACTATTACAATTTGGAAAGCACGTTGCAAAGTCAACACACAAAGTCAATTCAGCTTTCTATTCTCAGGTTTTATCTGAAGTACACATTCAATAAGGCAAAACTTCCACTGATCTGGCAGATAGTTTTGCTTGACTAAGGTACTAGAAATTGTGCTATGTTAATTACCTGGAATCTAAATGATCATACTACTAAGCACTAGTCTGAGCTACTCTATCACTAGACTAGTTTTGTGGCTCCCTGACACTGCTTTATTGCCGAGTTAATTTTCATATGGGTTTGATATTGTGTCATATTTAGTACAATTTAGTGTATTTTAGTTGGCTTAAAATATATTTACCATCATTCAACATGAAAGGGGGGCAGTTTGTCACAGAGGTTTCTTATATGTCTGTGGATTGCAGCAGAATAAATGAATGAGGCACTTCTTCCAGTATCTTGCAGTTGCCCATATTATGGTGTATATGTTGTACAGTATATAAATTTCTTCAGCAGAACATGGGCCAGAGAAAATCCTGTCTCTAATAAAATATCTCATCCCTATGCAAAATGTTTCCTAATGATGGAAGAGTAAGCTTCTGTGTATAGAGAAAATATTGGCTTACCAATCAACCATCTGGTGTATAGTGGGAATGGTCTGAGTAGCTTTCTCTGTTGGAACATTTGGAAAATGAATATACTGTTGCTACAGCTCAGACTGCTGGCCATGATGTTTGTGATAATGTTGTTGATTTACCAGATGTCCTGCAAATTCCTGGTGTGGTAGTCTTTCCTACTTCTACTGAAGTCTTCATTATGTGGTGGGTTTATGATTGCAGTCATTTCTCACAGAGTAGGAGGGAGCTGGGAACTGTGTCCAAGCACAGCATGGAATCCATCATCCACTCGCCATACAGTTTGGAAATCAAAATCTACACCAACATGTTGCTTCTAGATCTCTAAAAATTACATGGGAATACATGTAAAGACTTGACTAATACCACTGGCATTGTTTGCCATTTTTCTAATCACGCAATGCCCAATGCAGATGCTTACACATCTGTCCTCATGTAAATATGCCCAGCCCTTTTTCCTACTTTCCAACTAGCAGGCAGGAATACAAATGGGAGCACTAAATGCTGTGTTCACTCATTATGCTCAAGAAGTGTTTCTGAGGTTTGAATAAGTATGCTTCATCACTCTGCTCCTTTTCTGTAACAGTAGATTGATGAAGATAATATACGATGTACAGCTGAGCACCTAGGCTTTGACTTAAGAAATTAACTCATCTCTCCTACTTTCGAAATGAATAAGCACATGTGCTGCTTTCTTTTTTTTTTCTTTGTGTTGGTACTTCATACATAAGCTATACGAGTAGCCTTAGGGCATGAGTGTAATGGAGACCAAGGCACATATACACAGAAATAAGTGTATTTCAAAACACTAGGAAATGCATCAGTCTATTTTTATCTAGATCCTGACATGCTCACCATTCTTGTCTTCATGGTGTGAACATTGGCCAGTCAGCACACTTTGGAAATAAGACGACCTTACAGGCCTGAAATAGAAATGGTTGTCACTGGTTGAGGAAAAAGACAGAAAATGCACAAAGACCTATAAATTCCAGGTGGGCTCTGGAACAAAAAAGAATAAACGAGAAATATAAACAAGTATGAAAAATATATAAACACCATTTACAAAATTAACAGGTAGACAACATTTTGTTCATCCTTCACTTTATTTTGATTCCATTATGAATGTTTACAAGTTAAATTACTAATTTTAATCAAAGGAATTTATATTTCCTAAGTACTGAGATCCTGAACTACCTAATGGATATTTAAAAGATGAACTTACCTTTGTTACAGGAATCTCAAGATATAGAACACAGCTTGGCTGAGTATCAGAATAAGCAGAAATTTTTTGGAGGTAGTATGTAAGGAGCCAGGGTGCTGCCATAGGGAGATATGGTTCAGGCAGCATAGTCTTCTGCACACCACAGAATTGCATTCTGTGACAACTGCAGGTAAGTCTGGCTTTAACAGATATTTGTGGAAAGTCATATAGAGTATATCAACACATCTGTGATTATGTGAATCCAATGTCCACAAAATCTGGTGTTGAAGGTTTAGTATTCCAGACTAACTATGGCACAGCATCAATAACAAATCTGCCTCACAGCTCAACAGTTTTTTTACAGCTAGGGAAGGGAATTCTATGCCACTGGGCAAAAAGAAATCTTAACAAGAAACAAGATTATTCATGCCTCATGCTTCATGCAAGAGGGCATCTTTTTCTGTGCACGAAAATAGATCCTAGGCTACATGTTGACTATGGGCTATTAATCTCAGAATGGAAAATAGCATAGTATATATTACTTGTGTCATTTCCACATTCAGAAGCAGGCAGTCTTTCTGACATATATCCAAATTTCCAAATTTCTTATGAAGGAGCATAGATTTTCTCATGAAAGTTTCACCAGTGCTTTACTCAGATAGATTGGAAAACTTCCTTTCTTTCATATAATGTCTATCTCCAGGCTACATCTAGCTACAGTGAGAAACTATAAACAAAGTTCTGTCAGTGAAAGCAAATTTTACAAAGCCTCTCTTGTAAAGGGAAATGAAGACAGAAAATATTTGACTTGTACTGAAGAAATGGTGATTCCACATGGCTGATCCCACTGACTTTGCCCTGTGTGAGATCTCTCTCTCATTCCTCATCTCATCGCCAAAAGCTGTCTTTTAGCACATTTCATTTCCACCAATATTCTGGATTCTTCCCAGGTGAGCTTCACACAAAAATATGAGAGGCATGGTGCAGCTGGTACTGCTCAGAGTCCCTGAATAGGTAACTAGGAACATCCAGGTGGGAAACCTGCAAACAACTATGTATTTTATTAGGGCTCACTGTGAGTATCAATCTTGAAAGGCATTGCTTCAGCTCAGAGAATCAGCAGTAGCACGATGAAATGGTCACTTGAAGACCTCTCCCAGGTGATTTGGACAAGCAACTCACATCAGCACAGACCTCTCAAAAGTAATGTTTACAAGACTGTTATGATCAGCAATTTCCAAGCTGTTTCCAAATGTGACTACACTTCCAGTTGAGATACACTTGCAGAAACAATTTAATTTCTTTCAGATGAATGCTTCTTCTCACAACAATTATCTATGGAATTGCTGCCTCTGCTGTGTCCCACTCCATAATATTGTCAGTAGGCAAGACTGAGACAAAAACAACAAAAAAAGCTCAGGGTTTTTATATGCTAGCCCTTATAAGTCTGGCTGTGCTTAAAATGCTGTTGACTCAAATAATTCCAACCCCTACCTCTCTGCTGGCAGATATCACCTCAGTAATAAAGTCTGCAAAACAGAAAGCACAGCTTAAATATCTTGGTCTGACTGTTTTTAGCTCACACTGCTGATGAAGGTGGATTAATTAAAATGCCAGAATGTAAAGCAGGGTGGGTGGTGTGCTGGCAATTCCTTTATACCCACTCCGATGGGGGTGGTGGTGGTATCCTCTGGCAGAGAGGTAGAACATACAACTGAGGACAGTAACTCCCTAAGTTACCCCAGCAAGACTTGCCAGAGCTTTTATGTTACAGTTCTTATTCAACAGCAGTTTCCATCCAACAACAAGGCCATCTAGAAGTTAAATATCCAGATTTCTCAGTAGTAACACTATTAACCTGCATCTTAAACAGGAAAAAAAAATATTTAAAATTTCAGGAGGCACTGGAATTGGGTTCAATACAATTTTATGAATCCAAGTTGTTCCCTTAATCAGCTCCTATTTAGAGAAAATTCACATCTCACCTAACCTCGTCCCTAGACTGGGGTCAGTTCCTTTTCTTTATGACTTGGTGTTCTCATTGCCAGTGCTTTCTTCAAAAGTAGTGAATTTCATGCTTATTTCCCAAAGGAAATTTTTTTTCCCCCAGAAGCGGTATGTACAGCAAATGGAGCGTAATACATTTATGAATTTTGTCCTTAGTAGTTCTTGAGTTGATAAAGCATTTAAAAGCATTAAGTCTAATCATTCTGGGTAATTGTAGGTTGTACGTTGCCTGTTGGGACTCTGGACTTTCAGATAAATCATAAATCCTTCTCTGGATATTGCAGTTGTTTGCCTTTTTCTCTTCATCATTAAGTGATGGGGCTGATGGAGATCAGCTGCTTCACTTTGTAAATGGCTAGCATTCTCTCACCTGCTCTGCATGACTACTGAACTGAGGTATGTTGTGACAGTCTGCCTGCTCTTCCCTGTTCAGATTAATGAATACAACTTTAACTGTTAATTCAAAGGCAGTCAAGCTTATATCCAACAATTAGAGTACAACTTCCCTATTCAGATAGCGTATGTGTAATTTGGCATGGTCTTTTATACCCGTTTGGGGTTAAAGTGTGTTTCTACTCTAAAACTGACTTTGTAAAAGCAGCTTCAGGATTCAGGGGGCTCTGTGTTTATTTTCCCCCAGAGACTTCCAAGGGAAATTCACTAATTTTGCACACAAAGATGTTTGTGTTCCAACTGCCAGCCTGCAGATTCAACCTGAGCTAAGGAAAAAAAAAAATCTGTCTTTTCCACACCATGTGTCATTTCCAGTAATAAATAAACTACAACCCAAATTCCACCCTTAGTTACACCTGAGCAACCCAACTGAAGACAAAAATATGCCCTGTGATGGGTGCACAGATCAATCCCAAGGGACAGTGAGTGCTCAGCGCTGCAGCAGGCAGGGGCCTTGGCTGAGTGACACTGGCTGGAATGAAGCTCTCACAAAGCTCTTCTTGCCCCATCCTGAGCACAAGTTGGAAACTGTTCGTTTCACCATACATTGTGATACAAGTAGGCTTCCCAAAGTTTACAGAAATCATAACCATTCATTCATTCATGACAGTGTTTGAGTCAGAGACAGGTTCCACAAATGTCAGAGGTAAAGTCTTCCAGTTAATATGACAAGGTTTTTTGTCATTCTCTACCCCTCTTTATCACACCTTTGCTCTGAAATGTGGAATCAGCCTTTGAAACACCAGCTTGTTTAAGGTTCTTAGGGAAGGTAGGTGTCGAGTGGAAAGGGTTTATTTATACATCTGAACAGGAAAAATATTTCTGCAAAGCACAACTCTGAAGATCTGGATTCAGTGCCTAGGTCTGCCTCTAACTTCCATGGACTTAGTATTTTGCTATAAAATGGCAACAATAACACATAATTTTCATCAAAAATATTTAAAACTTGTTTCTTCCAAGAGATAAGTAGATGAGCTGTCACTGCAGATCCTCTTCTCAGCTGACGTCTCTAGGTGGTAATATAAATATTAAAGGTAACAACAGAATACTTCGTTATAGACCTAGAACAGATCTCCAAAGCTTCATTGAATTACTCAAAAATGTACAGTTTCTCTCCATTGGAACCACAATCCTCATAAAGTGTGATTAAATCCTGGCAAATGAGAGACACCTTTTAAATTGCAGAGACCCCATATAAAGCAGCGAGTGATATTTAAGCAGGAAAGAAAAGTTAATGCCAGTGTACATATCTGAAAAGCCAGCAACTTTGCTATGTGACTGTCACCTTCTGCCATCTCTTACTTGGTGGACCTTAGATTAGGAGGAGGGCTTGGGTCAGAGACTTATTAAAATATTGCTATGACAGGATAATGAATCGCAATACTTTTCTTTCTTCAAACTTTTCTACTTTTTTAAGTAGCATTAAGAACAGTTTGATTCAGACTGTTTCAGATGCTAGGAACCTCTGTGTTTCAAGATGTGTCCCAAATGAGCTGAGCTGACTTCAGGGTTTGGCATGTAGTTGAAGGCTGCTCTTCTCAAGTGCCACCAGAGGCAGGTGCTTAAAGTCTGATGAAGTTTACACTTGTTGGAATTAAGTGGTCCAAAACAAATCCAGTGTTTTTAGGATGGCTTTGCTTTGCTCATTAGGTGCTTCCTCCATCTCCCTCATGAGAGACATTAAAGCTTGGATCAGTACTATGAAACATCTAAGAAGTGAAAAAGGAACCATCTGAGGAACAAATCCTATCAATTCTTTGGGTTTTTGTCAAATTAAAAGTTGTTACCTAAGTAAAATACAAAGTCACAAACATTAAAATCCAGTCAGTGACAGACACATATTAGGAGAGCAAGTAGACCCAGACCAAAATTCAAGCAACCCCAGACCAAGTGTGCTATATCCATATAATCCAAGTCCTTATAGCACTGATGTTGTTTAATTAGCCAGATGCTATCATCCCGAACAGCCAAAAGGAAAATATTTTATACCAAATTCTCAGCACAGTCACCTGGATTTATTTCAGAAACCTTTTTTCTCTCTCCCCACTTGCTAGCGTGCAGGGCTAAGCTTTCAATGGGGTACGCACATGTCTGAATAAGACAAGCTCCCATAGCATTAGCAATAAAAGGTGGAGAAGGACAGAAGGCAGCAGTTGCTGGCTCCAGAGGGAAGGCTTGCACTCTTGACACAACGCCCTGACCTAAGACCCTGCCAATCCACCCCTGTTTGCTCTCTCTTTCTCTGGCAGTCACAGGTTTAATGTCATGTCTCTGTAGCTTTTCGGAAGAAAAAAAAGGCTTGTATTAGAAGTTAATAGTCCACTTTTACAGCTACACTGCAACTAAATGTAATCTTTCTCCTCCTATGTGACAGCCTTTTTGTGCATTAGATTGGAATAGACTGTTCGTGCCACTGTCCAACATCACACTGACTTCAATGACTTTGTAAACACAGCCCAAGACATTAACAGAGCGCACACACGCTCATGAATGGGGGCAACACTTAGGGCATGCGTATTGTTGGTAGCAGGGCGCTGTCAAGGTTTAATTGGGTCAAGTCACTCTATTTCATCCCTGAACTGCTGCAATAGATGAGTTAGGCAGCTGGGCATTCACGATGGGGATATCTCCCAAATAGTTTTCATTACATGCCCTCAGAAGACTCTCTGAAAAGTCCTGTCTTTTTCACCTGAGATGGTCGTAATGCTGCCAGTCTATTTGCTCCAACTTTGTCTTTAAAACTCATGTATTTGAGGCTCTACAGAAAGATCAACCTTATCAGAGGTTTACCGGAGCAGAATCCCCTTGAAAACCATGTTTTGTTTAATTCTAAAGGCAGAGAGGAGGGAAGGAAGGAAGAGATATACACCTTTTTAATATGACAATATGTTTCCAATCAAGATTTACAAGATCCTACACAGCATGGTTTGCAGCAGAGTGCTGAGTGCTGCTGCCTGAAAAGAAATATGCTTTTTGATTATTATTTATTCTTCCCTTTCTTTCTTTTTTCCCTTTCCGAGAATAACAAGACTTGTTCAGAGAGGAAGAGAAGACTGTGCAAAATATTCCCCTTAACACACCAGCTAGTTAAAGCATATGAATGTGTAGACAATAAAGTTCATACTAGACAGTTAATGAAGCTGGGGAAAAAATGTGAATTGGAATGTAATGAAAAATTCATACTTTCAGTGCATGAAAAATAAGTGAATGCCCTTTAATTGTTCAGTTTACTTGCAGAGAGGACAGCTTGAATAAATTGAAAAATTATTCTGGGTTATTAAAAGGAATAATGCTCAGTCCTCTGCACCTTGTGCTAAATTCTTCAACCCTGCTGGACATGTGAATATGTGAGGATGTGAACCACCGTAGCCCATCTGGTAGCCCACAGACCCAGGGAGAAAACAGAGAGCAATTGTGTGATCATCAAGCTGGACTCATCCTTCTCCACCTGCTTACGGGCTACATAGAAAGTGAGATGGCTGCTGGAGAGCTGGGGAGCAAGAAACTGGGAAGCTGGAGGGAGGGAGGGTAAGTTGCCACCGCTTCTGGAGGGACTAGAGGGGAAGGGTTGTCACTGAGGAGAGGCTTTCTGGTCCATTTTCCAGTAGTGTAGCACCTCTCTCCCTGTTCTCCATGCTCTGTTGCCAAGAGCATAAATCTTTCTCAAACTGCTTTTCCAAACGGGCTGGGAGAGGAGGCAGGGAACTATGGAGGAGCCAATGCCAGCTGCAAGCCTGCAGTTTGAGAAAGACTGCAGTTGTACTGGTTAGCGGAACCCTGGTGAACGGAGAGGATAAGGTGGGAGGAAAGGGGTGGGAGGGAGGTGGGGAGGAACTGGGAGTAGCTGCATAAGGGGCCTGTCCTTGCTTTCTCTGGGTACAGATGCCTCCCATATAGCTCCTTGCACTTTGGAACAATTTTAGCACCTCTGCTTCCATCTCTGTCTTACATCAGTATCCTTGAAGACTGTTTGCTTGTTAAATGTTTACTTCTGTGGGTCTGCATATACTTTGGATAGCATTTTTATTGTGTCTTTCATCAATAAAGCACTTGACAAATGCTTGACCAAACCCCAAAATAACATCACTAAAAATAGAAAAATTAAAAGTGTAAATTAATGAAAAGAAAAGAAAAGAAAAGAAAAGAAAAGAAAAGAAAAGAAAAGAAAAGAAAAGAAAAGAAAAGAAAAGAAAAGAAAAGAAAAGAAAAGAAAAGAAAAGAAAAGAAAAGAAAAGAAAAGAAAAGAAAGAAAAGAAAAGAAAAGAAAAGAAAAGAAAAGAAAAGAAAAGAAAAGAAAAGAAAAGAAAAGAAAAGAAAAGAAAAGAAAAGAAAAGAAAAGAAAAGAAAAGAAAAGAAAAGAAAAGAAAAGAAAAGAAAAGGAAGGCAGAAGAAACGACCTACAAAAGCTCCCAAATGTAATTCATGTCAGAGTCAGGACCTGCAGCTCCTTTTTGTACTGCTCTGTACAGCTCCCCTAGCACACTTTCACAATGACAAGACACCCCAGTGCTATTCAGTGTTCTTATTGCATCGGCTGAGTTTCTCACTGCAGGAACTGACAACTCATGATTTTTTAAAGGAATGTGATGGGGGCCACTATGAGCTCAAGTATAACCCCATTGAACAAGAAGCCTTCAACTGATGTTAAGGTTAAAGATTTTGTCTGATATCTTCAAAAAATGACTAATCATGGAGTGGCTGAAATGAATTTACCTTGGTTTTCTACTCCGAGTACAATAATTTGTTGCAAGAGGGTTTTATGTCCTCTTCACTGTGAACAGTGCAGCAAAGCAAGTCTTTTAAGCAGCTTGTAGTGACATAAATGGGCAAGAAATGTCTCCATTCTGGCATTCTTGGGCATTTTTTTTAATGACAGTCTAAAATGCCAAGTGAATTGTTTCAATTTCACAGCCATTAGCAGAAGAAAAGACCAAGTAGGTCAAGACTGTCACGTTAGAAGTACTTAAATAAATAATAGTAATAGTCTGACACCCGACCAAGGGAGGATTTTTCCCTTTAGCACATCTACTAGTTCTTTGTTGAGTCTGGTTGGAACATGGTATAATTAAAACACAGTGCAGCCTGAAGTCAGTGAAGTTACAGCAAGGGAAATTTTCCCATTATTTTCCAAGCAGATAATCATCAGTTATCATTAGTCAACCTATTCAGGCAGTAGGCAATATAGATGGATTAGTTTTAGATCATGTACGTGCATTTGCTCTTTTTACTTCTACAGAAGTGAAAAAGAAACTAAATTCTATGAACTGCTAGAGTCAAATTTCGGTCATGTATGGGACAGCAAAGCAGAGCTTTGTAAAACCTGATATACTGGCATGAGGGGACTTCTAGAAAAATCTAAACTTTTTCCTGATAACATGACAGCAGCTCCTTAATTTCATTCAAGCCTCTACAAAAACTAAGACTACACAGGCTCATCAAGAGAATATACAAGATACACTGAACTAGCAATAAAAAGATAAATGTGACTTTACATATAGGCTTTTTCACACACTATTATACCTTTCAGCTGTCATCATTAACTGCAATCCTAGAAATGTCTTGTTGTTCTGTTGCCTTTGAAAAATGGATACAGTGATTAGGATAGATTTTACTTGGATATACTGAAAAAAAACATTCCCTGACAGGTATATTCTGTTTTCAGTATGTTTCTTCAACACGTGTTCATCATTATAATGATTGAATCTGAAAATTTACACATCTCTAGAGGAAAAAAAATGTAAAATCTGTAAATTGTTTTCCCAGGGCAATTAGAATGAAAGTCAAACCTGGAAGACTAGTGGCAACAGAGCTTTACATATTTGTATAAAAGATGAACCCTTTTGCCTGTTTATCAGAAAAGGAAATAGAGAGAGATACAGCAATGCAACCTAAGAAACCTAATAATTAATTTTGCTTCACTATATCTGGTGGCTCTTGTAAAAATGACAACAACAACAACATATCTAAGGTAGGACCACATGGCAACAGCAAGCTATAGAGTAGAAATTAAGATGGTATTGTTGGTACTAAAGGATAGCTATCCGTTGCAAGCTGACGTAACTGTGTCAAGTGACAGCCAACTTTGTACTGATTTCCTTGACATATAAAAGGCAGTGACTCAGTAACTGTCACTTAATGTGCATCTGTGTTGAATGAATAGTAACATTCATCCACTTCATAATAGGGATCCTGTTGTGAATAATATAATAAACATGTGCAAGATAAAACCCATCAGAACTGAACATGTCAGCCAGTGATAAATATGCTGTTTCGTTGATTCCTCCCCACCTCTGCCCAAAACAAGATAAAGCACATATATAAAAAAGAAAATATTCCCACCCCAGGTAACAAATTTTAAGATCACAATAAAATGCACAAAGAACAATTTCCAGCTGAGACAAAACAAATCATTCTCCTGTATTAATCTACAACATGATATCAGTGTTGATGGGCTGGTCTTCGGGGCGGGGTGCCATAAGAAGTCATGACAACTGCAAAGTGCTGGACAAAGCCTAAGTAAGATGAACCTAACCATTGGTAGGGAATTCCACCTGAAAAATTCATTGGAGCAATTTTACTTTCTTTTAGTTAAAATCTAACATTTTTAATGTAGTCTGTAACTAACAGTTGTGGTACTAGGTTGATGTGTGCTGCATGCAAAGGTTCCAGAAGAAGAGAGATTAATGGCATGGAAACTGAATAGAAGCCATGACACTGTCACTCTTTCTGATGCCAAATGGTGGCACTTGACTGCATGGATGGGATTCAGTTGCATAAACATAGGCAGTCAATGCCGCCTGAAACATCCTAACATCTTCTAACATCCATGCAGGGCTGGCAGGCAGGGTTGGCAGATCAGTGCTCTCCTGAGCTTCAGCTGCTGCTGTGGAAGGGCATGTGTCCCCCACAGGGCTTGCACCATATCTGCTAGTCCAGGCTTAGATACAGCATTTCAAATGGCACTAGATGTCTCTGTTTAGGCAACTGACTCCATCTTTGCTGCCTAAAATTGGCTGCTAACAACCATAAACTATCAGAAAGCTACTGGGTCCCAAGCCCACAAATTTCTTTTAACAACCAGTTCATTCCTCTCATCTGAGCTCTTTGCATACCCATATGTAGGACACTGTTATCTTACTGTAGTCATATGGGACTAGTGCAGCTGACCCAGATGAAGTCCTAAAGTAATTTTGCTATGTATGACCTTTCACTGTAAAACAACTCTGACGAGATGTACCCGTGACTAAGCAAGATGATATAATGTAGCCTATCCATTAGTCAGCCTATCTATAACTGACAGGCATAAATCTGTTTAACTTTATTCATATGAACCTAATGAATCCATATTCTTCCTCTTTTAACAGTTGGCAGAATACAGGCCTAAACTGCTAGGTCTTATGCTCCCCTGTGGTACCTGCCTTCCTCATTCCCAGGACTGCATGGTGAAGTCACCATGAAAAATAATCTATCACATTTAAAGGGGAACTAGAGAATTGAGCTGCAGGAGGCATCCTGATTCTTCATCACCGGATGGTAGCAAAAGCCAGGTGCTTTTTCAATGTCTGACACTGTTTTTTGCTCCCTACAGCAATTCTGGGGCATTATATTTGCTTCTGCCCTTTGCAGGAGTAATTACTTTCAAGCACTGCTGCTTGCATGTTGTACTTTCTGCCTGCTGCCCCACAGTTTCACCTGTGAAAGCCTTAATCTGGTGCTTTAAGCATTCAAATATCGCTTTACATCTTCAAAGCAGTGTAGATGCGTTAATTAAATTACATGCCTAGGAGATAACAAAGAACAAGACACAAAAGCATTTTAAAGCACACAGACAGACTATCAAGTTCTAGCACAACAGGAATAAATTAATAATGGCCTTTTATAATGACTGAAATGCATAGCTTTGTTTTTCTTGCAAGCAATAAGACAAATTAAATTATTCTGAATGGAAATGTAGCAGCTTTTATGTCCAAATGCTGGTAGACCCGCAGAACTGGCAACCAAGCTATATGGTACTGGAAAAAAAGGGGGTGTCCCAAGCTCCTAAGTGAAAAAGTATTTAGTTCAAGTCCTGGGTTCCAAAGAAAAGATTTTTTTTTTTTTTAATGTATGGAAAAGAGCTTTTTGGCACAGGTAGGTACATTTACCACACATGAAGACACAGATGGCAAAAGCAGTATTTTCACATAGGGAGACACCTTTCTATAGAGTCTTGGAGTCAATAGCTCCACAAAGAGATTTAGGAAAAATATAAACATCTCATGGCCACTGGCACATCTCCAAATGTAAGTCCTGCATCCTTCCTCTTAGTTGCTACCTAGACAGGGAGGTACATATAGTCCTTAGGGTTTTGAACCATCCATGTTTTCACACACAAAGTTTCTTTGGCACCCAAAGTTCTGCTTTTGAGCATGCCCAGCACAACTTAGACTTGACCATACTGAAGAGTTTTCTGCCCACCTCCCTTCCCAGCTTTATAAGGATCTACCAGCTCTACCATGAACAGTTCTTCAGACTTAGGATTTTAACTGAATTTCTGCCCCGTCTGAGAAAATGTCAACCTATTCCAAAAATTGATTGGATGGTGACTTCATACTAGAGTTTGGGAACATAAAAGTGTGATGGTACCTCTTTCTTTTCCTGCTTGCAGTTGTAAAGGCCTGAACTACTCTTAGTCCTTCAAAGATATTCTGTTGAACTCACAGGGAGGATAAAGACCTGGGCATCCTCCACAGCAGGAAACAACTCTGGGAGGCCCAGGGCAGCTTGTTAGATGCTAACAAGGCTTAAAACATCTCTTTTTTTTCTAGGTTTATCCAATATTATTGTACTATCTGAGTTTTCTACTATCTTTGACAGTAAGCGGTCAGCATGCTAGCTTTGGTGCAACCCCTGCTTAATTGATTGTTCCTCTGCATTGTCTAAGGGACCTAATGTTGGTGATGTAAATTCCACTGGGTGGATGATTACATACAGGTTAGTTATGTCAATAATCAGCCATTTTAATAACAAGGCAACAGCTCCATCAGAGATTTTTTACAAACCAATTATAAGCTATAATTCCTCTTTCTGGTTTCTGTAATTGGGACTTTTGGAAGCTAAGACATCTGCTTTTGCTGAAGCTGACCTATATAATTCATACATTGCCACTTGTGAGTAATACAACCACCCAAATCTAGGTCATTAAAATTTTTCCAATACTCCACACTATTCACAGTATAGAACTCCTTTATTCATATCAGAAAATTAGTTTTGACTCATGGGAAAACAGTCTGTTGTTAGCCTTTTTAAATTGATTTCATTATCCTCACAAAAATGGAAAAGAGGAGCTGAGAGATTATTCACAGTGATGTCCATATTCATTTCAGTTTGCAAAACTAGTGTGTGTCTGTGTGTGTGCGTGCCTACATGCATATATGTGTGTATGAAAGAGAGAGAGAAAAGGAAAGAAAAATAATATTTCCATTTCTCTTTCTTGCCTCCTCTTTATTTAGAAATATTTATGTGTTGTGTGAAGTCAAAATGCATAAAGCAAAAATAAACCCCTCCAGGATACCTGTGATTTCTCAGCATCTTTTCCATATTTTGAGTAGGAAGTCTAATCTCTTTAGGATTAACTAATTGCAACTCTTTCTTTACCTTGAAAAGAAATAGGGGCAGGAGATAAAAGGTAAAAAAAGGACAATGGCATGGGTTGCACTATGTCATTCTTACCTTGTACTGATCAATATGTGAAGCTTATTGTAGTACACTTCCAGCTTTGCCTTTGAAACACAGATCAAGCTGGGTCAATGAGACAATCCTTTTGTATTAAACTTTCTTTCTTCTGTAGTCTACAGACACCTTGTGAACCAAGTCTTCTGCTGGATAACTGCAACACTTGCTTTCAAATAAGGCTTGCTCATAAGCAGTTCTTTGTGTCATTTTTTTGTGTGTTACTGACTGCCGTCAGCAACTTAACAAGAGCAGCATATTTTAAAGCCTTTGATCCTAAGAGCTCTTACTCATGCAAGTTGTCCTTAGTCACACCAGAAGTCTCCCTGAAGTACTGGATAAGAAAAATTAAATAGCATTATGTGTATAAATGTATGAAGCACAATAGGATGTAGCATCCCACAACCACAGCTCCTTTTTTGCAAGGACAACTGCATTTGGGGGAGAGAATAAAACAATTCAGAAACACAAAAATATAATTCAGCAATATATCATGGGCAAATGCTTCATATTAGTTTCAGAGACAGGGGTTTGGAGGACAATCTGTGCCAAGGGAAGGAATGTATTCTGTAGCAAAGTTTCTGAAAAAAGTCATGAATTCTGTAATGTCCTAATTACAACTGGTCTGTACTTGTACCATATATCCAATATAATCAGGAAGACAATTCAGTTTTCACAGCTCACCTTTGGCGTGCCTACAAGATACACAAAGCCCAGCTTAACACCAGTGACAAGTCTCTTCTTCTTCTGTGGAATGATTACTGGGGGTGAAATTGAGTTTGAAATTATTGAGGTTAAATTTATATCCACATTTCATAAAAATTAACTTTCAGGGTGGAATGTGGTTGGCATGCTGGAAATTGGCTCAGTGTTTGTTCCCTAAGCAACACCACCTGCACTCTTGGATGTTAGGAACACTGGGGGAGCTTGGTGTACTAGTTCTAAGAGAGATAATTGGAGAAGGGAGTGGAGTGAAGGCTGCAGGGGCAAACTTGTCTATAAATCACTGCAGATCTGGAAACTGAGTAGAACCATGGAGCCATGCCCTGACCAGCACCATAACATCATGCACTGTAGATGAACTTTGCTTATTATAACCTCATTATAATACTAAAAGACACACCTCCATCCCAAAGTTATCCGCCTTCAAGGTACAACTGCCCCTCACTGAGTACGCGCTCTAATTTCTCTTAGTTTATACCTTTAAATCAAAGTGAGGAATTTCTACACCAATCAGTAATGAAGGTATGCATAACTACAGTCACAGTCACTCAAGCTCCACCTGAACATAAAATAGTATAAAATGACCTTGGAAGAGGGACGTTAGGGAAGATACCATCGTGGACTACTGGGATCAATCGATGGGCTGAACCTCTCTTGTCGCCCATAGGGACACCTGTTGCCTAAGACTTGAACACTTGGTTATACTGAGTGGACCCCGGGAAATTTAGAGAACAAGCTTGTAGTGCTTTATACTTGCACGTGCTTTGCAGACAGACCTTTATCACCAGCAATCCAATAAGAACTTGCATTTCTGTTGCTTCAACAAGCCGCATTATTAGTCAGCTGGCCATGAGAAGTTATTGGACATGACTAGACTAATGGTGGATAGACTGCACTATTAGTGTTCTGGCTGTGACACAACCAGGCTAATAGTGACTGGACTGTTAGTGAAACCCTCACAGGCTGACAGTGCTAAATTTCCACCTGTTAATGCAACATCTTCCAGCAGTGATACTGGCTGTAGCACAACAGAGGCTCTTTCCACAGGTGCAGTGAACACCATACACACTTTTGCTCTTCTGCATTGCACTGATTGACACAACTGCTGTCATTACCTACACTCAGTCAACTGGGTTCATCTGACTGAGAGGCATGAAGCTTTTCTCTGTCTGTCTCCGTTGGTACAAGTGAGACAGGTACAATCTCACCCAGGGAAGCCAATTTACAGCTGAGAAAAATGACAATGTGGGAAATCATAATACCCAAATTGTTACAAAAGAGTCACTAAAAGATGGGAATTACATTTATATTTTATCTCATTTTTATATTAAGTAATTTAAATCTTCTCCTTCCCCTGAAAATCTACACAACCAATAGCGTATACAAACAGCTGACTTCTGAGAATGGACCTGCTTGTGGGGTTCAAAGATGCATCATTCACTAGCACCCTAAAATAGCCCCATACTGATAAATCATGTCTGGATAGACATCTGTGGAAGTATTATCATGAGGGATGTTACAGTGACATTGATTACACATTTTTATCTAATATCTACTGAAAGTGTCTAGCAGAGGGTAAGAAACAACTCTTCTCCCACAGTGAATATCATAGCACCTTAAAAACCTACTAGAGTAAGTGTAGTGAAACGAACTATAAAGACATAATTTTAAAACAAAATGGTTTCCTGTTTACTAGTGTAGCTCATGATGTGGGCTATGTTTTTTAATCTAATTTATAATACTGAAATTCTCTTGCAGAAATTCAAAGTACAGAGTTTTTTTCTTCTGTGAAAAGCAGTACTCCATAGGCAAGAGTTTTAAACTTTTTTTTACAAGGGCATGTAGCGATAGGACAAGGGGTAATAGCTTTAACCTGAAAGAGGGTAGATTTAGATTAAGCATAAGGAAGAAATTCTTCACTGTGAGGGTGGTGAGGCACTGGAACAGGTTGCCCAGAGAAGTTGTGGATGCCCCGTCCCTGGAATTGTTCAAGACCAGATTGGATGGGGGCTTTGAGCAACATGGTCTAGTGGAAGGTGTCCCTGCCCATGGCAGGGGGTTGGAACTAAATGAAATTGAGTGCCACCACTGCAACCCTTCATAAAGGGTATTATGTGGGGGACAGGTAGATGGAGCTCTGGCTCCTACTCCAAGAATTGCCCACACCTCCTATCAAATACCTGCTTAATATAAAATGCACAAATTCAAACTCTTGCTGTATGTAAACAGTCTGAGAACTGCAACAGTCAGGCACTTTTTGGAACTCTCCAATAACACCTTGATGAAGTGGGAAACAAATATAAGCAAACCATAATCCTGAAAGATTGAGCTGGCAGAGTCCTAAATTTATGTGAGAATTTAATTTCTCTGCTGGGTTAAAATTTGTGAGTGTTAGTGTAGGATCAAATAAGGTTCACAAGTTTTCTCATATATATCTTAAATGAAGCAATTTTAGTCCACAACTGCTATCAATAACCATGGGCTTTCATGCTTTTAGAAAATAATTAAAAGCTTTAAACCAACATTTTTGTGCTACAGGCAAATTATCATTTTGGGTACTAACATAATTACTTAATGTTTGAGTATTTTCATGCTAAGGAACATCAAACCCCCAAAAATATATCCTCTGTATTAAATGGGATTTCTGTCTGTGTACCCACAGCTCCAGTTTTCCAGTGGAGTTTTCAGTTTAGCACATGTTACATCTGCAAACATAAGGCTATAATTTCCCAATATTAACAATGGCCACAAAACACATTAGCCTTCCTAAAATCTCTAATAGCACCAATAGAGTCATTCCTCTATCTAGGACCCATACACATCCCAAATATAACAAGTCATACCCCTGCTTTGAGGTATGAAAGTTTATGTGAAAGTGAATAATTTCTTGATTGAAGAGACACATAAAAATCTTAAGACTCTGTTCTAGATAAAATCATACCCTAAATAGGACTCAGCTGCCTAGACATCAGCTTCCATGCCTCTTGAAATGCCTGCCTGCTGTAACAAACAAGGTGGCAAGGAGCGAGGAGGGGTAACATAGGACCTACCAGAGGTCTGTGCTCTTGTGGAGTGCAGCAAGTGGCCAAGAAGTATCTAAAGTGGCAGTAGGTGTCTGCGTTTAGGCATTTGAATTAAGCCTGCATGCCTAGCTACCAAAGAAAAATCATGCTAATATTTTTTCCTTTCTCTTTCAAAGATGAAGCAATCCAGCAGAATTTAGATTGAATACTGTATTGGTACCAAGAATAAGCATGGCTCCTATCATATTCTCCCTTCTCTGTGTGACTTGGCGCTGCTGCCTCTGCCTTGCTTCTCCTCTGGATGCTGAGTTATTAATTTAGTGGCCTTGCAACACAACAGAGTGCAACAAAAGCAGTATAAAACACATCCTAAATCAAAAATTAATGTAATATCCGTAATTGTAGTCTGTTCTTTCTAATATGTATGGCATTCTTTTGTTCTCCTTTTCTTTTTTCTTCTCATAATTGTTTTTGTTAGCTTCACGGTATAAGAATGCCAGTTCCTCTAAAAATTCAGGCAACAGAGACTTCATTCACACATGTGTTTCTAACCAAAGATGCAGAAATCCCCTAAGGTTTTAGTCAGTCTTGGATATATATAAAAAAAAAATATATATAAAATACATATATATAAATATATATATTGCTACATAGCAGAGGAATTATTGCGCAGTTTCCCTGTTTTATGTTATATTGGCTAACATTATGAAAATTGATGAGAAACAAAGCTATTCTAAAGGCAGATTAACCAGGAATACTTGTGAAAGCATTGTCTCCTAAGAGTCAAAGTGAAGTAAAGAAAAATGCTGTAATTACAAGTAACACAGTCCTTTGAGATTCCAGCAACGTTAAAAATCAAGTGATTACCATTTAACTGCTTTCAATCAACTTTGATGTAATAACTTAACATGAGGGACTCAGAAAAAAGCAGTTAAGAAAAGCAGAGAATTATGTGGATAATAACCCCTTCGTTACAAAAGTGACTTTTACACTTGAAAGATGATTGATTGACAGCCTCAAATGAAGTCCTCTGTATAGCGGCAGAGAAAGTTTATTACGGCCAGCACTGAAAAAAATACTCTCCGTGTGTCACTAGTGCCTTAGATTAGGTTGCAAAGTTATCTGTAGGCAGGCTGGACACACAGGTTTACGGGGGGATGTTCAATGGTGTGCAAAAGTAATCAAATTCTAACAAGAGAGAAGGTAGTGGTGGTAGGGATATTAGCTTATTTGGAGTTTAAATGAAACAAGTCTAAAATGACCCTGTATAACTAGCTATGTGCTTAATTAACCTTCACATCATTATTTTGCAGGACACTTGGAGTTCTGGTCCCTGAGATATATTGCTTTCAGGTTGTGCAGACTCTTCAAATTTCACTAAGCTGCCAAATATCTGAAGACAACCCAGAGCTTGTGTAGGGCGGTTAGCTAGTATGACTGTGGGTATATGTCCTATATGTAAGCTGATCTATACGAACGTAGTTAGCAAATGGAAAGAAAGATTTGATCATCACAGCAGTGAGAAAAAACAGAATGTGATATTACTATTTTCCTGCTATTATTTATTATTAATGACTTGATTCCTCTGAGAGGGGTTGACATCAATGTCAGTTGCCAGTTCTTGACACTTCTAAGGAACAGGCCCATTATTAATTAATTATTATTATTGTATTACTGCACCAGCTGTGTGATAGGTGATTTACAGACATATTCAGGCAGTGTCCCTACATGAAATGTTTAAAATCTAAAACATGAAAATTACAAACAGCATTACAGACAAACGAGTGTGGGGGAGAGACAAAATGACAGCAGTGATTATGTTTGTTGCAGGGTCACTGAGCAAAACCCTGGGCTCAGGGGAGTCCATGGGAACTTGGCTGTTGAGCCCACAGTCTCAGGAGTTTGCTGCTTAGTTTTGCTTCACAGAGAGTTGTCTTCTTGCTGATTCGGGGGCAGAGATGGGGGGGTTCAGATTGCCATTGCAACATCAGCTCAATTAAAGGTCAGTGAAATGAGATGTAACCTCAAGGCACCTGGGTGCCAGGTGTAAAGTTTTGGCTGAAGTGAACTCTTGGAAGGACATGAAGATGAGCATGAAGAAGCAGTTAACAGTTAATTAGTGGAATGCCCAAATTAGTATGTCTGGGGAATGTGCCATTTTTCCCCTCTGTCCAGCCCCCAGTAGCTGAAAGAACAACTTATTCATGGTTATGTCCACTTCCTAAATAGATGGAGCTGTTTTTCTCTCACTTATATGTATTTTAACTCAGTGCAAACTCAATGACTTCGGTGAACTTACTTATTTCACTACATGAGAAAAATGCTGTCTCTGGATTAATCCAACCTAGCTGAGGCTTGGGCAGCTTTGCCCAAGGCTTTCTCTGCAGTAAATATAGTGGGACAATGACCTCCAGAGGATAATCATGTGCACTTAAGAGCTGAATCGCCTTCTGGAGGTTTCTGTATTTCTCCACTGACTATGGAGTTTAGGTTGACCAAATTCCTGACTCCAGCATCTCAGCAAGGTACCTAAATTGAGTAGAATGAACCCACACCTCTATGCCTATGCATAATTTAAATCTACGCCTCCCTGTAGCTCTGCTGCAGACCAAGTAATTGCTGAGACCTAAGTGACAGCAAAAGATAGTCAATAGATAGGAAGACCATTAAGGACTGCTTGGATTACTTGCACTTTGCAGGGCTTTTCAAGAGTGCTTTCTGCCTGTTAACATTTCACTTATACTGTTCTTAAATGTCAGAACCTGACTGGACTTCTCTCTTCATGAAAGGCACATAGCCAAGGTTTGTATCTGCACGATGCTTATTTATTTGCAGCCTATTTAAAAAAAAATAAATATTAGTTCAGTCAATCAAGGGTTTTAATACATTTATATGGTGCAATGGTGTATAAGTTTATTGACTATGTTTTCATTATGTGGAATAGGGAGAAAGCTATCTTGGAAAAATGTATTGTTATTTTATATGAAATTCATGATGCTATTAGGTTTTTGGTCTCGTATACTGTGGAGTGTAGCATTTCAGAGATAAACTATCTTGATGTTTTCATTTCAAAGACAGGTAATAAGTGGAATACAACAATTTCCTGGAAACCCCAGACAGGGATAATCTCCTTTATGCAACCAGCCACCATCCTGAGGCTCTTAAAAGAGTTTTATTTTATAGCCATTTTGAGAACCTGTAGGATTTGCAACATGGCACCGGCTGTATGGTAAAGATGGATTATCTGGTTAATAAATACAGGGAGTGGGACTAAAAAGAGGAATATATCATGGAAGGAAATGCCACTTGCATTAAGGGAGAATAGCAGGGAATTGCTGAAAATAGAAGCAGATAAAAATAAGGAATTTTGCTTTTTGATGTTATTTTATGGATCATTCTGTCTGAGATGGTCCGTAATGATACCACTCTGTCTTCCTTCTCTGCCAGCATGATCCTTTTCTCCCATAATCTCAGAGGTGGAGAGCATCTCTTAGCTTCCATGCTGAGTGCCTTTGCCTCATTGTGCGTGCCTCTTATTGATGGGTGCATAGATCCAGTGTCTTTTGTCCATGCTCCAAACTGGCAGGATGCCATAAGGGATATAAACATGTTAGGACAGCACTGTGTCCAAAGGACTATACTTCACCAATATATCTGCAGGCACAGAGTAATTTTGTCATTGTAATATCGTTCC
This sequence comes from Phalacrocorax aristotelis, assembly GCF_949628215.1. Taxonomy (NCBI): domain Eukaryota; kingdom Metazoa; phylum Chordata; class Aves; order Suliformes; family Phalacrocoracidae; genus Phalacrocorax; species Phalacrocorax aristotelis. Next base: position 35,348,503 of record NC_134276.1, on the reverse strand, counting down.
GGATTTAAACAGTATTACATTAAACCAGTTCAAAGGATGAAAAAAGATACTCATGTCTACCTATGACTAACACCTACAACAATATATAGATTATACCAGTTTTTTGTCTTAAGCCATGTATTTTTCACAGCAGCAAATCTGTTCTGTGCTTATAGAGTGTCTAGCACTGGGCACACTGGTCTATAAAGCAAGATTCTGGGAAATAATCCAATACTAGCAACAATAAAGAAGAAATTAGTCAGTAAAGAGTAGTTTAAGTAAAGGGAATGTGATATCTAAGTCTAATTACATGGTCATTCAATCCCCAACATGGATATGACTTTGAGATACACTTCTTCATCCTTCTTTATTTAAAATATACATACAACACCAGTTCCTGAGATACATGCTCAAATTTGTGTCAACTAAACCATTAGAAATCCATAGTAATGCTACCAAAATCACAATCAAAACCCTCTTGACTTACCCTCACATAACAGGAAGCAGAATTAGATTGTAATTTCATTTGGAAATATTATATTGATTGTCAAAATTTCATTTTTTTAATTACAATAACATAAATCTGAAATAATTTCTGAATAAATGAGCTCAGGATTAGACTTTTGACAAGTTTTTGTGCCATAGGGCTACATACATGGTGAAGAGAGAGAGAAAGATACCTCCAGAGAAGAATTTAACTCCTAAGTGGACTAAATCAACCTGAAGAGGTATTTACTTGCCTTCACAGAATAGTCAGTTGTTTGGGAGTAACTTCATCTCCATCTTGCAGACCTTTAGGTTCTTCCCCAAAAGTTCTTCCTCTTTTCACACCCTATGACCACAAAATAGAGCTCATCAGTCATCAGAATTCTTCAGTGAATCTCCCCAGAAATAGGTCTGAACAATGTTTTTGAATGAGGGGTATAGATAGGCAGTTCAGAGATGACTTTCCATGTGTAGAAAATGCCATCTCAGGAATACTAATAGGATCTGCAAATGCACAGATCCTCAGGGATAGCTAGAAAGCTATTTCAGACACACTAGAAAGCAAATTATAAAGGTAAAAATAAATATACAAGGAGAAATCAAAAAGAATATCTTTCAAAAGATTGCACATTGGATTCTGCTAAGCATCTTTTCACTTTCTCCTGGCTTCACAGCAACCAGGCATGCCTCTGCAATTCACCACAGTCCAATGCTGCAGTAATTCTAGAACAATTACTTATTTCTTCCAGAACTGAACACCTCTATCTCACCAAATGATCTAGTAGGGAAAGGCAGCTTTTGCAGTTCAGAAATTAATACAAACTTCAGTGGTCAAAACTTCCCACCTGTATTTTCCACATAGATAAAATACAATTTAGATTTTTTTTTTCAGTCCCTCTAGAAACAATTCCAACAACCTTTCTGCAGGAAGATGCACTTATGATTCTTGGTATGGAAAATGTGTTTCTTACCATCTGTTCCATATTTATAATTCTTTAGTTTATATTAAAGGAAACGGTAAACTATAGGGACATTATGAATGCAGTTGAGGATTTTATAAGGTTTAATAAATTCCTTCTTAACAATCAGTTCTAAGCCTACATAAATTCTAATCTTTCACCTGTTCCACATTTTACTTTCTCAGTTCCTCAATCAGTTTTGTTGCTCTGTTCTCTACTTTAAGATCAGACGTCAATTTTATGACAAGGTAACAGGCTAAACTTCCTTTTCTAAGAGAGTCTGTGTGGAAGAATTGTAACACCTAATAAAAATTAAAGCCATAAAAATCACTGATTTTTATATTTGGCTGGCAAACTGAAGAATTGGAAAGAATATTCCAGAAGAAACTTAAATGTTGTGGTTTTTTTCTTGCAAAAATGTAATTTCATTAACACCAAGAAGCTCATTCCTAGAGCTTCTGAGAAGTAAAGGTGAGGATGACCTACATTTAGAAAATGATCAAAAAAGATCATCATGACTGTTTTACCCAAAATTTCAGTTCTATCAGCATAGGTCAAGAGTGGGTGACCCAGATCCCTTCTGAGTGGACTAGAAACACCATAATCTACCACACACGAGGCTAGACAAATATTGTGCTCTCTTGCTATCCTTGCAGAGCCAAGTAAATACACTGGAGTAGGGACTGTAGCCCCACTCCCCTCAGGTGAGTGTCTTCCTCTTCTGGCTAGACAGTTATACCAAATAACTGGTAATGTATTCTACAGAGGGTTGAGTTATGTCTTCAGTACCCAGCTATGAAGATCTCACCTTGATGCAGAACTTCTTCCTGAAGGGAGAAGATCTGAATCAGGCTTTTCCACATGGAAGTCCTCAACTGCTAGGACGAAGCATTCGTTGAAACGAGGTTTCCTCTTTCCCTCTTATTGGTGCTTTTCTACTTCATATACCACATATAAACAATTACTGTGAGAAAGAGCAAAGTAATGAGTCTGGATCTCCACCCAGAGTGCAGCTCACCAGCACAGGAGACAGATACCAATCCCTCTCTAGGCTGTATTTAATTAGTTTTAGAGGATGAAAAAGCATCAGGAAATCCCTAGTAGAGTGGCATTTAGGAACTTCTGATAAGGATTCAAACATTTCAAATAGAAGAAGGAACTGATAACACTTTCTTCCACATTTCAACCAGCTGCTCCAACACCTGCACTACTCATAAATGAGAATAATTCTTTTGTAATTTTGCAGTATTTTCTTAAGCCAAAACAGTTTCACAAGTTGGCTGTGTCATTAGGAAATGAGAACCACATCCCTTAGTGAATTTTCTGTCTGCTGGAAAAATAGTGACCTAGTCAAAACTACCTGAGAATTAGTATTACTCACAACAGTGATGTTCTGTTGCTTCAGGTTCTTGTTTAAATGTGGTTCTGTGTCTCATCAGGTCATATATGATTTTCATCACGTCTCTGTGTACTTTGTAAATCTACAAAAAAGTTTCTGCTCTTGTTTTCCATTTGAAGAATCCCTCTGACTTGACGTTCCTCAGAGTTATGACAGATTATGACTCACTGCTCTTCCTGTCATCTAGGAAGACAAGTGAAAAGGGTTAGTTTCAAATTAGCATTTGGAGTCTTTCAGCTTCATTCTTTTTCTAGTGACACATTCCTTGGCCTCTGGAAATTGTACTGAGATTCCCCATGAAAAATCCTTGGTATCTAAGAAGAGCCTCATTGACACTAATAATGATGTCCTTTGGCACAGTCTTCAACTTACACCAATTTTTGTGCAAGCTTATGGCCTAAGTCAATAGTCTGCTCACTGTAGCAAATGGAGAAACTCAGTATTTACATCATTGCAAGTGAAAGCAGGATCAGTTCTTACACATGTTAATGTTTCCATTTCCCTGTAGCTGTGCTGTCACTATTGTCTTTTTCATTTGAGCACACAAATGAAAAGCAAAAAGGAATAATGTCTATATTGTGCAAGAAAATTTCTGTGGAAGGGATGTAGGCTAAGAACAGGGGAGAGATGCATATCTGTTTTCTTGCAGGTTACCAAACCACCCAGGGGCTTTAACACACATATCCAGAAAATAAATATTTTGCAGAAAGATTAACAATTTCTAAGAAAAGCTAGATATTGATTCTAATTAATGTATATTCTCAAAAATATTAAACAGTAATAAAAATACTGTTCCTTAATAAAGCAAAGGTACTGCAATAATTGCAGGTCAAAGCTAGCTCACAACTGACATGTATTTTAAATACATAGGGGTTTTTGGTTGGAGAAAAGGTTCTGTCAGTGGCCGAAGCTATAACATGGACCAGGAATCGTTCCGAGTCTGTTCTTTTCTTGGAAATTTCTGCAAATAAAGTTTATGAGAAGATTAACATAAGTTCTCCTAAGATCTTTTACTAAATAAAAGAACTTTTATTTTCATCTTTCTTGAAAAAAGGGAGGATTTGAATATATTAATTTGTTGGAAACATTAATTTACTATTTAGGTTAACTCTCCACCTATGTAAGCACACAGGACATAAATCTGGAAAGGCAAAAAGAGCCTTTTGGTGGGGGCTTTGGAGGAAATGAGGGGACTAGGTGAAGCAAGTGACAGTTCTGTAAGTATCCCCTCAGTAAGTTTTCCCAAAACAAGGCCAGTGGGCTAAGGGGTTCGTTTGTGTTTCACTACCATCTTGGACCTCACCTGGGACACTCATGTCCTTGATGTCACATTGTGCTGTGGTGACCAGCAGTACTGGAGCAGCTTGGCTGACCCCAGGAGGAAAGTCATGGGATTTCTCCTTTCATATGTGAACATTTTCCCATGAGTTACAACATAGACAGGAGCCAACCAATTTGCAGATTTTGTTTATGTGGATTCCTGTAGTTCTTAAATACGTTCGAATCCCACATCATTTTTGTAGTGTAGGCAACCTAGACTATGATTGCCTCCCATGAGCTAACACAGGGAGATGTCCATTCACCTCCTTCCTCCTTGATAAAAACAGACATGTTTCTGTCCTCTGCTTTCCTTGGGTAAACAGCACCCTCAAAAATTTTCCATTGGTGTTGTGAGAGCTCCCTCTCCTGTTATAAAGGACTCTACCAGCTGCTTTAAAGTCTCTGTTTTGGTTTATGGGACTGAATAGCAGCTGAGCTGGCAGGCAGGCAAAGAAGAAACTACAGATATGGTCACCCAGAAAAATGTCATGCAAACGAATGCCCCTGATGGTGGTGGTCGAAGGATGACTTTAGTCCCCTGCCTTTCCTTGGTTCATCTTTTATTTCTTAGGTCAAGTTCTGTCCTGAGGTTCATCACTGGCTTTGGTCAGGTAGCAAGTGCAAGGCAAAATTTAGTCCTTTCAGAAAAAGCCCTGGAAGCAAGAATGAGCAGCTCATGTTGTTAGAGACTTGATCCATTGTAAGGTGTAGCTAGTGGCAGGGCTAGATGTAAAGAGGTAGAGTAGGGGTTTAAGCTGTTCACTGTCAGATTTTTTATTCAATAGTCTGGTACTGCTTATTTTATTTATTTACCAAATATCAAGCTAAAACAGACACCGTTGCATACTAGGTGAACTTCACAATGACTCAAAAAACAGAAACCATGCACAGAGCAAGGGGAAACACAGCTTCCATCTTGTCTAGCATTGGCTCTCACAGAAAAAGGAATCAAGGAGCCCATTATTCTTAAATAGCCCTTTCCTTCCTAAAATGCATGCCCATAATTGTCCACCCCAAAGTGGTTTTATGTTCTGAATGTCAGCTTTTCCAATGTGTACAGATGGAGCCATGAGCCCATGACTGAAATATCCACTCCAGAAAGTCTCCTATAGCTTGTCAGAGAGAACTTGAAATTAAAAGTGCCTGCAATAAGATGGCACTGCAAGAGGAATGCTCTTCTATGCAGGCAGTTCTTCAACTGTTTTAAATGGGCTGTCATAATTAATTAAGCACCGCAATGCAAGTAAACAGCCCATGTGATTATCAAGCATCTCTCTACCTTTATTTGTCATTGATTTCAACTTTCAGCCCTACACTCAGAATGAGAATTTGGTATCTTAAACGGGCTTTCAGTCATATCTGAGTGCTAGAGGTAAGATGACACCAAGAAATTCTGTCATTCTTTCACGGGTGGGGGGAAGAAGGTGGGCTTGAACTGTATCAGCTGGGGAAGTGAGCTGAATCTGTCTCCTGTAGCTGGATGAATGCTCAGACATGAGGCAATTCTGCACATTTTCAAAGAAAGCAGCAGCCACCGCTGTACTTTTGTCATAGGTATCTCTTAGGCATGGCACAAGCAGTGTGGAAGAGGGCCTGATCAAGTAGAGCCCCTTGGCAGTGGGGAATGTCTTTGAGGGCTTAGGTGAGATCTAAGCAAATTTCATACATCCTCTCCAGGCTGAGCACTTCTGGACAGGCACAGAAGTAGGACATGGGGTTCTCAGGGATTTTAAAGGTTAAAAACTGAGGCATCTCTAGAGGCAGCCTGTGAGGCTTTTCAAGGTTTGGATGAGAGCTGAACAGGGATTTTCAGGTTGCACATTTTGATGTCTGAATTATTCCCAGTTCTCCTTGGAGGTACTAGTGTCTTTTTGATTTGCAGAATGTAAAAGCAGGGAGCTTCACTGCCCATGGTGGGACCTCACACCTAAGCAGCTGTCTAAATACTTTAGAAAATGTAATTCATAGGTCATGACCAATACTATTCTGCCCATTTCTTCTCTCCTACACAAAGATTGCAATTAACTGGCTGGTAAAAAGGATTATGAAACCTGTTTCTGCTGGTTTTGAAGGGTCTTTTTAGATGCAGTCCCTCAGTAGAGAGCATTTTGGTAATCTAATCCATATGTTTGTGGAGACAAAATAAAAAAGGACATTGGGAAGATGTAGGCTACCTTTGCCTTATGTTCGCTTTTGTGGGGAAAAAATAGGACTTTTTTGCCACCTGATCATTTTCAAGGGTAACGTTCAGGTTAAACTGAGGCAGTTCTGTCTTTTCCAGATAGTTGAAATAACAGCACAGTTCCTTACCCACAGCAGTTAATTATCAAACGCAACCAGTTGCAAAGCTATTAAATAATTATAACACATTTTACAACAGCTGAAAAATGTATATGGTGATATTATCATATCCCTTGTTAATATTCCTCAACAGTTTAATAGAATGACTTATGACAATTAAATACAGTAAACAGCTTTTATTACAGTTTTAACATAATTTTGCACTATATTTTCTACACGCTAAATCACAGCTTCAGAGGAATGAGGGTGAAACATTAAAATGCCAATCATCTCAGGATCCTGAAGGGTCAATGGTGGGGAGTGTACTTCATGCTAGTAAAGCTGGACTGATTGATCTCTAGGGATGGTGCTTCCTTCACTCAAGACACTCTGTAGGCCTTGAAAACAACCCTTAAGGAGCTGATAAATTCTTGGTGCAAGCAAATTGAGCAGGATGTGGAAAATACTAACATAGATCAATTTCATTGCTTTAAAGTCACTCTACACAACAGTATGGATGATCCCTCTCTTTTGTACCATAGCACCAATTCCCCCAGTATCATGGGATCCCCAGAACACACAGGTGGATTTTAGCATTTTGAACCTTTTTCTCTATTTGTGCTGTACTTTCGCAACTGCAGAACACCAGTTCTGAGTTCTAGTTTTGTATTTCCTTTTTATCCTGTGGCATCAGGCAAGCCATGTAACTTGTCAGCAACCTGTTGGCAATGGCAAGTCTTGTTCTGAGGACTTGCAGCCGTTAGCGTGAGTTGGGGCTAGGTAGCAGAGATGTTAGCATAAGTCCATGAGCTTTAACTGACCTTCTGTTTCAGAAGTAGATGAACCCCTCATTCCAAACAAAACAAAAAGGACCTTGGATGGTTTTTGTGTGTTCAAGGAAAATAAAAAGTCAGCCTGTGCAAACAACCTGTTGAAAATCAAGAAGGTTCAAACTTGCCCAGAAGTGTCCCAAATAGTACTAACAATAGGAGCTGATTATGAGCACAACAGTGTCTACAGCAAGTCAGAAAAAGACAGCGGATTGGTAGGGATGAGTCACCAGGGAGGTATTTTCTGCCCAGTCCTGTAACCAGGGAGATTAAAGGATTTACAGAGAGACAACAGGGGCACAGACCCCAGACGGAACACAGAAAAAAGAACCTGAGAGGCTTCTGGGGAACCCTGTGGATGCAGCAGCCCTGCCCCAGGACCATACACCACACAGCTGGGATCATTTCACTGACCCATCTGGTGCTGGTGCTTGCCCAAGCCCAATTCATCACTCCCATGAAGCAAGGAAGTAATGTGATTCATAAAAATACATATACCTGCAATTAAAACTCAGTCTCCATACTGTCATTTGGTCTTTAACTGTGACAGGGTTCATTGGAAAAATGCATGTAGCAGTGAAAAAGCGCTACATACTGCTGGATAAAAGCACACTTCTATAGAATCACACTTCAGAAGCATCCAGGAACTCAGGAGGAAAGGTGGATATATTAAGAAAATTATATAACATCAGCAACTAGGATTTAGTCATATTCTGCAAATGGCTAAGTATCAATAAATGAAAAAGAGGAAATCTACTGTGATGTTAAATCATGAGAAAACTAAATATTATTGAGGTTCCAAATACAAGAGCCTAAGATCCTTGACCACAGAGGCCACCATTAGTTGAGGAATTTAACTGTGATGGGAAAAAAAAGAAAAGGAACAGCAATTAAAATGATAACATTTTCTAGAAATGTAATAATATTCTATAGCAGCTGTTTTGGAAACATCTATCATTCAATAATGATAATCAATAATTAAATGAATGATTCCTTATTTTGAATTGGCCATTTCAGGAATATAATTGGTTGTTAAATGCCACTGTCTGATTAAAAAACAAAGCTAAATTCAGATTTTTTCCCACAGGAACAACTGGGTGATTCTCCACTCATCTTACAAAAAGAACTCAGAAAGATTATGGTAGAAGCCTCTGAGAACTAGAGTTGTAGGCTGCTAAACATCAGATACCCATTGGTACATGGAAAAATACTTAATTAGATGATATTGCATTTGGTCATTCTAGATATATGCCACTACCATAGAGACAGATGTCTGCTTGACACAGTATTTGAATAAATCAGTGTAGAACAGAGCTGTGATTTCTACAGAGGATTAATTTCTCTCGAAGATTCAATTAATCCTCCAAGTTGTACCATTGTTCTTGATTTCCAGGAAAATATTTGGGCTGTATGGAAAGAGGTGGGCTTATTCAGCAGGGTTTAGCTGAAGCTGTTACAGACAAGAGATCTGGGATGGAGACTGAGCACTGGCTCTGTGATCACTCTGAGTTGTTAGCTTGTCCCTTTGCTCCATTTTGTAGCCCTCCAGCTAGGACTTTCCAAGGAGCCTATGAATGTCTACTGTGACTAGGAAGCAGTAGGTGTCAGTTGACCTTGGGGGTCTGAACTTCCTTCAATTAGTAAAGTTGTCATAGTCCAAAAGTCTGTACTTCATGAATTTTCTAGATATCTCACATAGGCTGGGGGTGTTTACCTTCTTGTCATATCCTCCTCAATACCTACAAGAAACTGTATTTTGAGCTCGCTTTCACTAGCTGTACCTGCAAAACTGTACTGATCTCTCTAGATGCTCTAGTTAGACACTCAAATGACACTTTCCACACAGAAGATGCTCACACGGTTACTCCAAGGCTGATGGGTGCCTCCCCACGGGCACTTCCACAGTGTCCTAGTGTAGGCATTTACAATGTTGCATGCTGACTGACCAGCTTCCAAAAGGTGATTCCTTACAGCTTTGCCTGAGAAAACAGCAAGAAGAAAAGCTGTTCAGACAGTCAGCAAGGCTCAGCAGAAGGGCATCTATTGTACCCTTGGATGGCCTGGCTCTTACGCTCACAGACTACCCCCACCACAAGAAAGAGGCCTACAGAGAGATGTCCCAAAACTGACAGCCAGTTCCCCACAGTGAGGAAGTTGGACCAATCTGTCAAATGACTGATATGCATCTATTAAACTGTCTTTTGTAACTCCCAGTAAGATAGGCTAACAAGATAATACTTTGAATAATGCATCTCAGGATAGGAAAATTATGAAACACAGATGCCTCACTGTCTTAAAATCATATGTCATTCTTCTGTCCTACTTTATCTGCCTTTGACAACTTGACTGGAAGTGGTAGGATAGTTATATGGGTTCTTTGTTTCTTCATCTACATTTTCTCAGCCTGAGATTGAACATTAACATAGGTTTCAATCAATTTTACAAGTTACTGAATCTGTTTACCCTTACAGCAGGTGCATGGAAAAGAACTGGTGGATTGACCAAACAGCTCTACTGAGAGGTTTGGTACACCTGTGGTATGTATTAGGATCCTTTTCAAGGATAATCTTGACATCCAATCTCTGATGTAATTAGCACAATTGCAAATTTTCACAAGGGATTCTCTGTTCTTGTCAAAATCTTTACCATAACAACCTTTGAATTACAATACAGCAGTAAGTGTACTACAGTGTTCAGCAGAGGAAAAGATACAGTAGGAACATCTCTAAATGAAATTAATTAGAATGGTTAATGTTCATGAAGCACTTTGAAGATGGAAAGAACTATAGTAGTCTTAAATTATAATCATTAGCATGCCAGATCCTGAAGGTCTTATTCATTTATTACCCATTTGTTACACAGGCTAAACTTCCATTCACTTCAGTTGAAGATTTATCTGAATGAGATATAACTACAGATTTCAAAATTCATAAAATAATAATAGTAAATATGGATTAATACACCAATCAGTACATAAAACTCTGTGTTCATAGCCTCTGATATTCAAGTCTGCTTAGAAAAGACTTACTTGGAAAATTCCTTAGACCAAATAACTCCATTGTTCGTTTAATTTGCAAAAATGAATAAAATAAGAAAAACAACTAAACAGTGTTATACAATGGATTAAACATAGCAGCTCTGCAAAAGGGAAGGGAAGGGAAGGGAAGGGAAGGGAAGGGAAGGGAAGGGAAGGGGAGGGGAGGGGAGGGGAGGGGAGGGGAGGGGAGGGGAGGGGAGGGGAGGGGAGGGGAGGGGACAAAGCTCTGCTGGACCTGATATTACAAACAAGAAAGGACTGGTCGGTGATGTAAAGGTCAAGAGCAGCTTTGTCTGCAACAACTGTGAGATGAGGGAGCAAGACAAATAGCAGTATCATAATCTTGGAATTCAGGAGAGAACACTTTGGCATGTTCAGAGATTTGCTTGGAAGAACTCCATGTGGGACCATCCTGGAAAGAAGAGGGATCCAGGAGAGCTATCTGATATTCAGGTACCTCTTCCTCCAAGTGCAAGAATAGTCAATACTGATGAGCATAAAATCAAGTAAAAGCAGTAGGAGGCCTACATGAATTAACAAGTAGCCCCTGAGAAAATTCAGGCATATAGACGAAACACGAAAGAGGTGGAAGCAGGAGCAGATGACACAGTAGGAATTTAAAGACACTGTCCAGTCATGCAGATATAAGGCAGTGAAAGCCAAAGCCCACCTGGATTTGAATCTGGCAAGGGCCAAGAAGGGCAGCAAGAAAGGCTTCTGCAAGTATATCAGCAGCAAAAGGAAGAGTGGAGAAAATGTGGTCCCACTGCTGAATGGGGCACATGATCGGGAGACAAACAATGTAGGAAAAGGCCAAGGTGTTCAGTGTCTTTCTTGGCTTAGCCTTTACTGGTAAGATTCACCCTAGGCAATCCAAAGCTCCTGTGACCGGGGGAAAGTCTGGAGCAAAGTAGACTTACCCTTGGTGTAGGAGCATCAGGTTAGGGAATATTTAAACGAAGTGGACATACACAAGTCCATGGGACCTAATAAGATGCACTTACAGGTGCTGAGGGAGCTGGCTTGGATGGCTCACTGTAAGGTCACTCTGAATTATCTTTGAAAGGTCATTGTGACTGGGGAAGGTTCCTTAGGTCTGGAAGAAAGCAAATGGTAAGGGCAAGGGCAAGGGCAAGCGCAGTGTCCAAGGAGCTACAGGCTGGTCAGCCTCACCTCAATTCTTCAGAAGGTGATGGAGCAAATAATCCCAGAAATAATTTCAAAAAATATTAAGGTGATTTGGAGTAATCAGCATGGATTTACGAAGGGTAATTCATGTCTGACCAACCTGATAGCCATCTACAAAGAAATTACTAATTTAGTGAATGAGGCAAGTGCAGAAGTTATTGTTTATCTTAAGCAAGGCATTTGACACTGTCTTTCATAATATCATCACTGACAAGCTGATGAAGCACAGGCTAGAGGAATGGACAGTGATGTAGACTGAAAACTGGCTGAACTGCTTGTTTCAAAGTGCTGTGATGACTGGCACAAAGTCCATCTGGAAGCCAGTCAACAGTATTTTGTCCCAGGGATCAGTACTAGTTCCAAAACAGTGTTACATCTTCATTAATGACCTGGACGATGGGACAGAGCACACTCTCAGCAAGATTGCAGAGGATACATAACAGGGAGGAGCAGTTGATGCACCAAATATCTGTGCTGCCATTCAGAGGAACCTCAACAAGCTAGAAAAATGGGCCAGCAAAAACCTCATGAAGTTCAGAGAGGTTGTGGACTCTCCATCCTCGGAAAAGGAAAAGGAACAAGTGGGAGCAGGCTGCCCCTTGCAGTTAGCTGTGATACTGTATAAGAACTCACATGTTTAGTTTTAGAAAAGTGAAATGCTTTGCAAAAGATTACCAAAGTGATAACCACAGAAGGTGTGATTCTACCTGCACCTTACTCTCCAAGAGCAGTCATTTACTAACTCTCCCTCTATTCACTTGTGCCTCCTTATTCTCATCAGTGCTTCAGATTATTCTGGGCAAAGAATGATGACAGAATCCAAGATCAGCAATAATGTACATCTCATATTTCCCCTCCAGCACCCTAATTCAATGCTGAAGAAAGTTCATTTACAGGTGAAATGGGTTCACCTATGTTGCTTCAGTATTTCTCTTCACTGCAAAGGTAGCACCCATAACTGGTAGTCATTTGAAAATGGTTTACTTAGGAAAAAAAAAGGCCAGATCCTGCTCACTTTAGTCATGCAATTAATTCCCAGCAAAGCTAATAAAATGATTTGGAAAGGCAGTCAGAGAGATTTTAACTTACATCTTGTAAAATTCCTTTTATCCTGATGATATGGTTTCTGCAAATAGTACACATCCCACCCAAAATTTCTTTGGTGAGCAGCTGCCCACAGGGAGCACTCATCAAGTTGTGAGTTACAGTAATGTCCAGCTTTTCCAGCTCTTGCTGATAGCTCAGCAGCTCCTCCAGTACTCCAAGGGTTTGTCAAGCAGTAAACAGAAGCTGCAGCTGGCCAGAATGCTAGGAAAAGAAAACGTAAATTTAAAACGAGGTCTTTTTTTGTTCCTGCTTAGAACCATGTTAACAGTGAAGATCTGTGTGACAGAGATGGGAGTGCCTCTGAGAAGAAGCTACTTGCAGACTTCCTACAGTGAATTTAAAATATTGGTTAACAGTATCAACATATTTTGGCTGCATGCAAGTCCTTGCATATTATCGTAGTGCCAGGAAAGTACATGGCACCTCTGAGTCAAATAAAAGTTCTGGTTCCTGCACATAATCTGCATTTAGGCAGAATATAATAACTCATAGCGTGGGGAAGAGCAGATAATAGCTCCCCCAATAGTATCACATGACAACCTGGGTTGATTTTAACTCTATTGTGGCTACATACATCTATATAGAAAACCTATCTTGTAAGCAGGTTACAAACCCAAATTCCTGGAGAATTGGATAGCTTCAGCACAGCATGCCATCATAATCCTCTTGGCGAGTCCTGGTAGAGGGCATAACTGCTTTGATCACATTGGTATCCCACTCTGGGCATTTAAATTACACTGTCTCATGTAGATGGTTAAGTGAGACTTGTGGAGTCTCTACACAGCTGACAGAGACACCAACTCCTAACTCAGGCTCTTGTCTCCTGCGTCTTCATTGACTGTGCAGCGAGCCTGAGCTCCTGCAGTGGGATTTATCTCACCTAATTTTAGCAACCTGACTGTTTAGCTCTTGGCTGAGGTAGTCTCCAAGCTGTTTCTACATTCAATGGAGGGAAATGGGTATTTCCAGGTAAATGTTACTCTTCTTAACTTAGACACTTATCTTGAGGTGGGATAACTTTCGTTCTTTCGAGGGGTCCCTGAAAATAATACATCATAGAGGTGGCCCATGTGAATAGCTCAGAATAGACACCTGTGATCTACATATTATATTACATAAATTGATCCATAAGAACTTAAAAATGTGGTAATCACTAGCAGTGTAAAAACTAATTTGTAATCCTCCCAAAGCTCCAGCACGTTTCTGACTACCTTCAGCAACAGGAAAGAATTGTTGGTACTGGAGTTAGATGTCTATTTTATTCTAATATACATTTAAAGCTCTTGGAGGCATAAGCTTTCTGAAAACTATGGTACTGTTGAATTCAGTGGTATAATACAGATGAAGATTCGGAGATATTTCAAAGATGATTAGCAACTTCTCTTATCTATATCCCACTGTCAGTACTCTGTTAAATTAAGAAGGAAGTTTCATTTGAGAGAGGACGAGTAGCCCATCACAAGCTATGACCAATAATAATTTACTGAGGGAAAAACTTGGCAAATTGTAACATCTGTGAAATATTATGAAGATATTTTTTGGGGAAATGTTAAACTTTTCCAATAAGCTAAACTGGCAAAAAGGGACTGAAAATACACACGTTGATATATCTCTCTTTAATAATTTAATATAAAAAGAGAATACAATGAAATGAACTGTCAAGTATAAAAATCCTTTTAGTATTCTCTTTTCATGTTCAAAATCTTTGTTGTGTTTGAGCATCCGTAATTGCTTTGCGTCAAGTTCCCTAAGACATTTCCGTATGTCTTTCAAAAAACTTGAAAATGTTCTTTTATACTTTTGGCTTTAGTAGAAATCAGACATTTCTTTCAGCCAGCAAGGTTACTTCTGGCGATTGTTTATCCTCTGCCTCTCTGTTGTGATCACTGGGACCATCTTTCACTTCAGTATGATACATGTATATTACTGTTTTCACCATCACTCAAAGTTCATAACTTGGGATAATCCAGAAGGGCATTGCACGCATCGTTCCTTCTGTTTAGCCATTGAAATAACTTTGCTCAATATCAAAAACCTGAATGGAACAGCTGAGCCCAGCAAACAGAGCAGCTAACATGGGAGTTTCTGAAGGGTTAGCTGCAGACCCTGTGCGCAGAGGCAGTGCAGTTGCAGGAGGTGAGTTGAAAGAGCATTTGCATGCATGTGCGTGTGTGTATCATCTATTCAAGTTTTGTCCTTTGGGAAGTCTGTGCGGACAGTCTCTCTGTCTCCTATCAGGCCTACTGATCGGCTTGTCAGTGCTTCTGTGAGACCCATCTGGCTGTGACTAACAGGTCTTTGATCAGGATCAGTGCTCAAAATCATCAAGTAGCTAATCCCTCCCAGATTACTGAGGGAATGAGACTCTGCAGCAAGAATTTATATATAAATTATTTGCCTGGTGTGCTTTCGAACCAAGCAGATGAAGGAAGAATGGAAAGAAAGACAGTGACTTCAGATAACATACAGGAGGGATATTTGGAAAAAAACACATCTGGAGCACACCACTGTTGCAAATTCAAGGCAATGGGGACCTATCACTAAGGAACAAGCTATATGACAGATCAGGGTCTGTAGCACAAGGGACAGGGTACCATTTTATAGACATGCTCAAATTCCACAAAATACTCATGTCTGAGCCACTGACAAAGCCCTGTGCAAGTGATCTTGAAGGTTTATGGATCAATTTTCTAGCCAATATAGTGCAAGGTGGAGCACAAGCCACTGGCAGCTCCCACCATCATATCACACTTCAGAATAGCATCAACGGCTCCTTAAAACCCTGCCTGTCCTATATAAGGGAAAGAAAGCTGAGAAGTTGACATCTCAACATGAGTGATATATATCAGCGATATGTCAGTGCAAAAACTACCTTGGATTTTCTAAAAAAACCATACTGACAATTTCCTAACTGAAAAAACAGTGTCATGGAAAGATAAATTTGATTTCATCTCAGCAGATAAAAGGGCACTGCTCTAAGAACTAAAAACAAAGATTTTTTGGAGCAAGATATCATGACTTAATTACATTCATTATGTGCAGATGGAAAAAAAGCTCAAATCAGTAATAAATATGGTTGGTGATGTAAAAGAGACAGGTTCATAAAGCTGAAAACAACTATAGGCTGATAGAACTGGAGAAAGGTATGAATAATTTGGGAGAACTGATTAAATATTTTATTTGATGGCCAAAAATCTACCATCCCACAGATGAAAAATTAGGTGATGTTAGTTATAAAAAAACTTGACTTTAGCAGAGAGAACAAAAGCACCCACAAAAGCTAAAATATATATGTGATCTCTGTGTGTGCGCACCAGAGGGAGGGGCGCAATGAAGAAAAAGGGCAACATGACAGAAATGAATATAAATTTAAAGCTAGAAAGTTTGAGAAAGTGATTAAGGAAACAAAAAAAGAAACAAGTAAAAAACAAGGGGTGTTAGAGTTGTAGGCAATAAAAAACCTAAATGTAAGGAATCCTGACAGAGGAGCTGTTTTTTTCCTAGGTAGGGCTGTCAATAATAATGCAGAAAAGACAAAAGTGTTCAAAAAACATTTCTGTCTTTTATTTGGAAAAAGGATGATATATTCAGATTACATGAAAATGATGAGTACATTCACTTTAATAAGGAATTTTTCAGAGGCTTTCTTTATATACAAAGAACTATAACAAAGAACAATAAGATGTTTATTATTTTTGTTTAGAAATAAAGTGGGGTTTGAATGAGATTTAATCTGAGTTACCTGGATCTATATTTAGAAATGTTATAAACAAGTCATTTGTTAGCCAGAGGGGTCCAGAGGAAACATTAGCCTGGGAGCCTACATTTTTTTAAAGAAGTCGCTTTAAACTCCTAAAGTCACTTCAAACTCCTAAAGCACTGAACAGATTTACTTCTTTATCTTGAAATGCCGATGCTTTCTTCAGTAGAATGCCTGCTATTTGTTAGGCACTTCACAAAGTCTCGTATAAATTCTTTCTGAGCATCTGATGAGATGTTGTGTTTTTGGCAAGACAGGATGTCAGCGCCTGCTGCTTTTGAAGGCAGACTTTTTGTGGAAGGTTGTATATAAATACATATTAAGGAAGAATGTTTTAACATAACATTTGAGACATAAATATTCATTTCCTGCTGCAAACTATAGATGAACAAGGTATTCTAATTCCTTCTGATTCTTGAGCACTTATTTTTGGAATGTTTGCTACTTCTCCCATCTGTTGCTCCTTGATCCCATGTTTTCTGTGTAAAGCAAAATGCCTCCTTCATCGCATGTTTCCTGGATTTGAGGAAGGAAAATATGCAACAGCGAAGCTGATGGGAATAGTGACCACTGTGCCCCACATATGAAGGCTGATAAGAATGGGACATTTTAATGTTTCCTCTCCCTGCCAGCCTGAAATCCTTCCTAAATTCCTGTAGTTTATAAAAGCCAACAAAGAAGCAAACAAACCAACCCCCTCATCAGACAAGGACCAGTTCCTTGAAGGGTTATTTGTGCAAGGTGGGCAGGGTGGTGTGACTGGCTGACTGCCAAACATTGCACCTGAAGTGTCGCCCACACAGCACTGCAGTACTCATGTTCGATAGCGTACACAGCAGAGGTCAATGAGGTTGATGTACTCAAAAGCAAGCCTGAGCAGAGGCCGTACAATCAGACATAAGGCTAAGCTCTAAGCACAAGCCACTGCATCAATTTGAGGTAAATAACAAGGTCCCTGTTCGCTGCAGCTGGCAACAAAATGGTATTTTCTGTGGGAGCATTTTATGTCTCTTATCAAACCCATGTGGAGATTTTTGGGTTTTATCTAATTAAAAAATCAAAACTGAAACATTTTTCTTCCTCTTTTTAATATTTGAAGCAGACCAAAAGCATGTTTCCTTACACATAAGCAAAGGAAGCAAATATTTGCCTCCAAATTTTTCACCTAAACAAAAACATGCAAAAGCATTTTTACATGTTAATAAAAGCAACTCCTGCTACTGGTTATTATCCTTCTTTCTCACTCATGCATATTACTGTGATCCAAGCGGAGAATGAGCAGGCTTTCAGACCTTCCTTAGCATGCAAATGAAGCATTGGTTTATGCATTACCCCTTGCATCTGAAAGCAACTTGTGTGTCACAGCATAACCTCGTTCAGGAAAACGGGAGTCTTCCCCTATTCCTTCAGCACAGCTAGGCGATATATTCCATCCCTGATGCGTAGGACTAAACCTAATCCAAACAGCAATAAAACTGAGACAGAAGAGCAGGTGAAGATAAGGAAGCATATGAAAATAGATGGTTATTTTATCAATATGTGTTTCAAAAGGGAGGAATTACAGCATTTCCATTCTGGTGTACACTCAAAATCAGATATGAAGGACTATCTGATTACTTCCTAAAGTGTTGCCTGGGAGAATCAAGCACAGGCCATGGAGCAGATCCTCTGCATGGGCAAATCGCTGTATGCTTTTACACCACCTGAAAGTCTGGTCCTTCTCCAACCCATCTGCCAAATATGCATAGATGCAAAACAGGTGCCTGCAGTCCTCCAGTGCAGGTACATCCCCTTTCTCCCTGTGTTTTTTTTATGCACCCAGTGTGTTTCAGAACTCAATTTAGCTCTTTTCCAACTTCATTTCATAGAGAACAGAAGATGGTTTTTGGCAGTGACACTTAGCTGAACTCTGCTTTGTGTGCAGTTAGATTTACTTCTAACACTTCTGAATGTCGTTGCCCGCATTGTTGCTTTTGTCCCAAACGCTCTTTTTGTTGGTCGGTTTTGTACTGAAATCACAGTTAAGCCATTCAGCATGGTATTTTCTCTACAGAGCGAAAAGTGTGTGAAAGCAGTTGAAGGTCACATGTATTATAGCAAAACAAAAGAAAGAAATAATAGGGCATCCATTCTGAAGTCCTCAGACATCCAACATATTATTGCCTCAGTGATTTCAGTGCGGATAAGAAGACTTGCAGAGGGAAGGAGGCATCTTAATCCAGCTGCTCCTTTCAGGATACACAATGAAAGGGATGCAGGGCTCCTGTTCCCCAGCCCTTTGCTGCCACTCCATGTCGCACGTCCAGAGCTGTTTCTAGAAAATACACTTCTCTGCCAGCCTACTATGGAGGCAAATGTTCACTTTGTGAGTATCTGCAGTGGCATGTCTGGTAGGGGTCTCACTCGGAGGGGTTGAACTCCTCACTTCATCTGCTCCCAAACCAGGCTCTGGGTATTGCAGCCGCCAAGTCCCATTTCAACTGTACAAATGTTCTTACCTGTGACTGGAACCAAATTAAGTGGCTGAACAATCAGATTCCTCCAGTAAAGACACAGCTTTTTCCTCCACCCCAACAAACAAAGTGCCTGGGAGGAGGGCATAAACAGAAGAGAAAGAGAGCAGGGGTGTATCTCATTACAGTTCCTTCCTCTTTCCAGGTCCCTAATACCATAGTCAGGAAGAACAGCCTGCATCCTTTGAAGTGTAATTAATTTCTTTCTGTGTGGGTCTTCCCAGCCTGTCAATGTACCCAAATGGTTTTCTTTTTCTTAGCAATTTTCAGGTTTTAGCCCTCCTTTATTGTTGTATTTATCCTTCAGTAGGACAGCTCACTCAGATTTGGAAGCAGACATTTAACACCTTTGAAGCTGTGAGCTACACAGCTTCTTAAACATTGTCTTTACATTGCCTTTTAATTACAGTGGTTTCAGTTCTGCACCTACTCACCAGCACTGGTGCAGAAACATACAGGGGTGCTGTGGCACAAGTTAGGCAGAGCAGAGCGTGCTGTGGTCTGGTTGTTTGCGGTGGTAGGTAGTCCATCCAAAGCAGCTGCGAAAAAACCCCTAGGCATCTTTAAAAGACATTGGGATCTCACAGCTGTAAGAGATAAGAAGGGCTCACATGGTTCAGCAGCCCTCCTGCAGCATAACCCTCCAGTTTAAAACAGAAGGGGAGCTGAGGGTTGAGCCCACTGTTGTTCCACCTGGCATAGTGAGGGGGTACAGCACTTGTCAGTAACTACTGCTCATTTAGTAGCAACGTGTTCCCAAACAGCCCTTGCTTTCCAGGTCCTTGTCTAAGTTTGCACCTTTTGTGGGCCTCATTTTGTTCTTCTGCCTGAAAGTCTGAACGCTGGCAACAAAGCCCTAACTAAATGTCCAAACAGTTCAATGCGGTCATTAGCCCCAGATTTTTCCCCCCCCAGGTCAGACATTCCCTCAGATGAGGAATATAACTCCTTTGGGGTATAAAACACAACACAGAGCCATAAGCTAACTTTGCAGACCAAAAGAATTAAAGCCACTTTACTTCCCTGTCTATACAGTATCATATATATTACCTCAGCACAGTGCTCTACCCAGTCTAATAAACCCAGCTCTGCATTGAAGGTAGTAAACCCACTGTCTGGACTGCAGCCAGTCTCAGATTGTAGCTAACCTAAAAGAGGCACCAAAGCTAGCTAGTGACAGAGCAGACTAAGTAAATATTTGGGTGCTTAGCCTCTACTGAACTCTATGCTGCTGCAGCTCCATTGCTATCAACACCTGAGCTAGTGGGTTTAAAGCTTACTCAGGTATGTATTACCAACTACTGTGGGGGAATATTAATTGTGACCTAGTGCAGAGCAGGAGAGAATAAGGTTCTCTTCCTTTTTACCTCCCAGAAGTGGAGTTATATATGAGACCATTTGTCTGAGTATATATGGTCTTGCTGTCAGGGCTGGCTGGCAGAGTGGCTGTGTTCTTCCACGCAGAGCCTTAAATCATCAATTCCAGGTCCACAGACGAGGGTATTTGAAACAGGGAGTGTCAATATTAATATCTCATTTCATTTTTCTAATCAGCTAAAATTATACGGTTGGGGCAAATTCTGCTCTCTATTATCCTGGTGCAATTCATTGATTTCACAATGGCCAAGTGTAATTGTGTGCAGAATTTGGCTATTAATGTAATTTTAATAAAAGTTTCTTCATGTATATTTCATAAATCTATTATTTTGCAGCGAGAGTTTTCTAATCAGAGAGAAGATATCTCTAGAGATTGTTGCTCATTTGGTAAGGTAGGCAATAGGTAATAAATACCACTACATTAGAAATGTAAGTGAAAGTGAAAATTGGAAGTTGCTTTAAGATGAGAGTAGATTAAATATGGTACATTTCCTTAAGTATCTTTATAATGTAACTTGGCTTTTCATCTTGATCTTTGGTTAAAATGGCTTTCTCTGGATTTAACTCTTCGTACATGCTAGAACACTTCTGCACAATTGGAATAAACAAGACTCTCAAATTAAATGCATATAGTGCCAAAACCTTTCCTCAGCAATATCTATGCATAGGAATTCATAACAAGATTTAAAATCAGAGCTGAAGGTCACCTCTTTTGTATCACAGGCCATTACATTTCTCCCCTGAAACTAAACCCAGTAACTACTCAAATTAAAACATTTCAGTCCCTTTGAGACCTAACTGTTAAGTGCTTCAGACAGAAGTCAGCTGAAACAGAGCTAACACAAATGCCCAAGGCCTTTGCAATGCTAGGTAACAAAAGAGGTGCAGGACTCCTGTATAGCAGTAAAACCCCAGAGTCCCTGATGCTCTGGATTAGGGAGAAGCGACCTTTGCTTCTGAGCATGTGAACCTGGCACAGTGGGCAAGGACCAAACCATGGGGGTCATCCATACCACATAGGAGTGGTGTCCAGTTCTGCCCTGGGGGAAGGTTTTCCTGACATTGGAGACAAAAATCTGTTTGCTTGTCATCCCTATCTTAACACAGGGCTGCAAGTGTTAGTGGGAACACCCAGCTGTTTCTCCCTATGGCCTCAGCAGAGATGGAATGACTGGGGAATTTGTCCGTGCTTTGTGGTATTTGTCTAGCTTGATGTTCTCCCCACATGCTAGCAATCTGTGGAACTAGTCCACTAGTCTTTATTCCCTGTGAGTAGTTAGAAATTGCACTAATATTGTTTACAACTCATTGCTACAAAGTTGCAGTTTGTTATTTATGGATGAGCTCCTCTAACTTTGGCATTCAGATGCAATGCTTCATTTGGTGTCGGTCAACAAGACTGGGCCCTTCTCTATCGCTCCCACCCAGCTATTAGAACTCCTTTCTATAGAGAAGTAACTAAATCCAGAGAAAAGTAAATAAATCCAGCCATTGCTTCTCAACCATTTTTTCACTAAATAGAAGAGTGTAATTCTGCTATTCTCCCTGTTAGAATTTCCACATTCTTGAACAGAGGACGTATTTTCATAGTACGCCTAAAAATGCTGTGTACAGAGGAAAGATCACTGCACTACTTCCACACTGTTATACTTTTTACATATACAAAGCCATCTTTTTTCCCCCACAGCATTGCATAGTATTCTGTAATTATTCAGAGTAACCTCTTACCACCTCTGAAGACTAAGGCTCATGTACCCCCATTTTAATTTATTTTTCAGGAGCCAGTGTTTCATCTCATAGGTTTTGCCTGCTTTCTGAAAGGCAGGAGTCTAAATCCAGATGTGAAAGAAGTTAGGAAAATGGTTTTGAGGATTCCTTTTTGATTGAAAGATTGCAATTACTTTCCTGGAGTTGCTGAGAACCGCAGGAGTGACCTTGCTTAGTGTACTTTGGGATTTGAGAGAGGTACCTCAGCTCAGAAGATTTTGCTTCCCCTTCAGCTGGTTAGTGTTGCCAAAGGGTTATGAACAAGGGCTAAAGGAAAAAATATTGTTTGAATGCTCACAGTTGCAACGCTGAAATATTTAGAGCACTTACAACCTAAACCTTTGCACTTTACATCATCCATGTGATAGATATTCAAGACTATTCCCCAGTATCATCCAGAAAAGCCTGTATTTTTGTGTCCTAGGAAAATGGCAACAGAGTTTACATTATCAAATTGTCATACAAATAGATCAATTAAGAAACCAGAACTTGTATGCTTAGAAAGTGAAGGGTATGTAAGCATAAGAGAAACCTTGAAAAAGGGACATTTGTACTGGATCTAGCAGCATGACTTATCACAATTAGCTTAGCAGAGTAGCATATATCATACAAAATGCCATACTGATAGGAAAAAGTATTCAGATGTGTCATGTACCGCACAGAAAGGGTAGAATCAAACTGTGAAGTGCTGTGAGATATAATGTTCAAGGTGCAATACACGATGAGCCAGAATAGAAAGAGATGACAGCAACGAGACAGCAGACCAAAATAAAATAAAATAAAAAAAGATGACATGCTGTCTTTGATCCTGTTTACAAGAAGAAAGCAACTGCACAGTACAGCTTTCATGGTATCACAGAATCTGCAAGTGTAGGAGAGATTGCTTGTGAGAGAGGGCTTGAACCTGGAAGTTTGCATGCAGCTCTCCCATTAACTTCAGCTCGAGTTCAGTACACAGAGCAGCAGGAAGATTAGGGTTGAGATAACTCAGTAAGTGGCTTGAGGACAAGCAAGACATATGTGAAGAAAAATACCATTCATCAATATCACCCTGCACTGTCCTTCTTTACACTGTATTAGCTCACAAACTTTGGAGAAAAAGAATGTTTTTAATGAAGCTTGAGTCTTGTATAAGGTTTTACCATCTTCCAAAAGTAGCCACATTTACCCAAAAGGGTTTTAGGATTCCTAGGGAAACATCAGTCCAGCCCTCTCTAAGAAGCAGAAGAAGGGAAATAGTAATCTTGTACATAGAAAGCACGGTGAACAAGTTTTAGAGGAATCAGCACTACTACTTGCCTCTCAAAACAGAAACTCTTTTTCAAAAGCTCACTTGTATTAAACAGCTCGTTAACTCTCAAAGTCTTCTAACTAATCAGAGGCTTTGCAGCACCTGTAAGGGAGGTGTGGAAGGACAAGCATTAAAATATACTTTTTCAAATATTTTGCAGCTTCTGTACCTGAGCTAATGACCCCCATTTTTGCTAGTGCTGCTGTAAAGGAACAGCTCTGTCCAACCAATTAAAAAAAAAAAAAAAGGAAGTATTGTACTGGGACCTATGAATAGCTGAGTTATACGTAAAGCATATGAGGTAAACCTCATACTCTGCTTAGCACCTGATAAAGGCAGTCCCAACTTTGTAATGTCATGCCAATCACTGGACGTTCATAGTTTGAGACAACACTTGGTTAATGCGAAACACCTCAGAGGAAAATAAAAAAGGCCAGAGGTCTAAAAAACACAGTTTAGCAGGAAAGGTGGAAAGAATTTGGTTCATTTACTCATAAGGACTAAAGGGCCACTATTTTCAAACATGTGAAAGTTTGCTGAAGAAAGGAAAGGGATAAACTGATCTCTGTGTTCATTGTAGGTAGGACAAGAGAGGACAAATCTGGAGAAAGCAAGACTTACCAACGGTTGAGAAGGATTGTGTCAGAGATCACCTATGCAAACCGGATCCTCGCAAATCCATGGGCCCTGATGGGGTGCACCCACGAGTGCTGAGGGACCTGGCAGATGTTCTTGCTGAACCACTCTCCATCATATTTGAAAGGTCGTGGAAGACAGTAGAGGTGCCTGAGGACTGGAAGAAAGCAAATGTCACTCCAGTCTTCAAAAGGGCAAAAAGGAGGACCTGGGGAACTATAGGTCAGTCAGCTTCATCTCTGTCCCTGGAAAGGTGATGGAGCAGTTCACCCTGGAGGTCATCTCCAGGCACGTAGAGGGAAAGGAGATTATCAGAAATAGTCAACATGGATTCACCAAGGGAAGATTGAACAACCTGTTAGCCTTCTATGGTGGCGTGACTGGCTGGGTCGATGAAGGGAGAGCAGCTAATGCTGTCTATCTTGACTTCAGTAAGGCATTCGACACTGTCTCCCATAGCCTCCTCACAGGCAAGCTAAGGAGGTGTGGGTTGGATGAGTGGACAGTGGGGCAGACAGAGAACTGGCTCAACAACAGAACTCAGAGGGTTGTGATCAATGGAGCAGAGTCTGGATGGAGGCCTGTCACTAAGTGGTGTTCCCCAGGGGTCTGTGCTGGGTCCAGTCCTGTTCAACATATTCATCGATGATCTGGACAAAGGGATAGAGTGTAACCTCAGCAAGTTCACTCATGATACCAAGCTGGGAGGAGTGGCTGATACACCAGAAGGATGTGCTGCCATCCAGCGAGACCTGGACAGGCTGGAGAGCTGGGCCGAGGGGAACCTCATGAAATTCAACAAGAGCAAGTGCAAGGTCCTGCCCCTGGGGAGGAACAACCCCATGAACTGGTATATGTTGGGGGATCACCTACTGGAAAGCAGCTTTGTTGAGAAGGACCTGACAGTTCCAGTGGACAGCAAGTTGACCATGAGCCAGCAATGTGCCCTTGTGGACAAGAAGGCAACACTATGCTGGGCTGCATTCAAAGGAGTGTGGCCAGCAGATCAAGAGAGGTTATCCTCCACCTCACCTCTGCCCTAGTGAGACCACATTTGGAGTACTGCGTCCAGTTTTGGGCCCCCCCAGTTTAAGAAGCATGTGGATCTGCTTGAGCAAGCCCAGCGGAGAGCTGCCAAGATCATCAGGGGACTGGAGCATCTCCCTTATGAGGAAAGGCTGAGAGGCTTGGGTTTGTTCAGCCTGGAGAAGAGAAGACTGAGGGGAGGATTTCATCAATACCTATAAAGATCTAAAGGGTGGGTGTCAGGATGATGGGACTAGGCTCTTTCCAATAGCGCCCAAGGACAGGCCAAGGGGCAATGGGCACAAGTTGGAACACAGGAAGTTCCACCTCAATATGAGAAAAGACTTCTTTCCTGTGAGGGTGCCAGAGCAGTGGAACAGGCTGCCCAGGGAGGTTGTGGAGTCTCCTTCCCTGGAGACATTCAAACCCCGCCTGGATGCGTTCCTGTGCCCCCTGCTCTGGGTGTCCCTGCTCAAGCAGGGGGTTTGGGCAAGATGATCTCCAGAGGTCCCTTCCAACCCCTGCCATTCTGTGATTCTGTGAAAAGGTTATAAGTTTAAACTGTTCCAAGGAAGGTTTAGACCAGACATACAGGAAAACCTTCCTAATGGTAAGGATTGGATGAGGTATATGGGGGAGTCTCACCACCAGGCTTTTTAAAAGGTATCTGTGAAAGAGAGAATGTTTACTCATAGCTGATTCTGCCTTTAGGCTGAGGATGGCTGGAATGGCCTGTCTAGGTCATTTGAGCCTAGATTTATGAGCCAAGCTGCTGCCTCTGAAGTGAAATATGATGTATTTATTTTAAAACCGTACTAAAATGTTTAAGGAGAAAATCTTAACTTCTTTAATTAAAACTGTGGGAGTAGCATGAATAGGAAACATACTTGCAGAGTTGGCCTATGTTAAAACAACTTCTCAGTGCAACATTCAAGGGACGTTTTAATGACTAGCAACAGTAAGTATTTTGGCCACTGTCTCTCTTCTGAATGTGGAAGATGCAGAAAACCTCATTCTCCTTGAGGCATTCATGGAGCTCTGTTTCATCCCTGTTTACTGGACAGAGGTCCATGTGTTGACTTTCCAGACAGAGGGGTTTATTCTGGTGTATTAGTTGATTAGCTTTGAAAAACAGTTCTTTGGAGAGGGGTAAAATATTGTTCTAAAGCATTTTCAGTTTTTAGAGGGACTTACTGTTTCAAATTGCTTGCAGCTTTTCTCTCTATGTAATGATTATGGAGTTAAACATTAGTGAGTCTATATAAGTAGAATAATGACAATAACTGGAGCAAGGAATGAAAATGTTAAACTAACAAATAAAGAGGTCAATTACTGAAACAGATGAGAAGACAGAGGGCAAATTCTAATAGCAAGACATAGCTGGCACAATGATTAGACCACAGGCAAATCTTACTGAGTTTGGATTCAGAATGCTAAAGCAGCAACGGTGGAAAACAGAGGACTCGCAATACAGAATAAGCGCAAAAAATAACTGGAGGATATATATGAAGGCAGAAGGGAAAACAGCGCAAGTGAAAAATGTTATGAGGCAGAAAGTCCACAAAGGACAAGTTTACCTGAGGATGAAGAATTAAAATGAGTAGCTGCACTTCTGCAGTGCCATGTGGTTCTTTCTAAGGCAGGATCCCACTCAGCCCTCCCAACCGGCCTCTGCTGACCTGAATCCCCTAAGCATAAGTGTGGCAGCAGTGCCATGATTCCTTGAATCCCCACAGCAAAATGAACCTCTGTATATCTACATTTCCTTCAGAGAGGATGACAATTTACGTGCAGCACATGTGTCATTGACAGGGCTTCCAGACCACCCACTGGTCTCACTTATAAGGAATTTGGGGATACTACCCCTTTCTAAAGCACAGTCCCAGAGCAGGCAGAGAAATCAACTGGTGTTGACAATAACATGGTGAGGCTTGCGCTGTATGGGGCTGATTGATCCAAATTCAGGTGATGATGGAGGGGAGCTTCATGGACAGAATCATTCCATGGGTATAAGCAATTGCTGAGGTGTGGTAGCAGGAATAAAGTGAAGTCCTTTCGTTTTATTTAGGTTAGAACAAACAAGGCAGAGAATGACTGAAGAGCTTGAGTAGGAAGGCAAACCTTGTTATTTTATATTTATTTTTACCATTTAATATCTAATGTTTCATACTCTTGTGAAATTTCAGACATGTGATGATTGGACTAAAATCTAAGTCCATAGAAGTGGGCCAGTTTACAGCAGCTGAGGACCTCATTCTTCTTCTAGAGACTACTACCGAGACAAATAATTTTGATTTTTAGATTTCCTCCACCAATCAATATTTTTATTTCTTTACTTGAGATAGAAAACAATCATACAATGACAAAAGTTGTTAGGTTTTGTTTCATATTGTTTATTTTACTTTTTACTCTTTTGTTTGGAGCACATTGGTAGCCTCTTCTCGTAGAAAATATGAAAAAGGGTGAAAAAAAAATTGTACTCTCCTTCAAAGAGAAAAGAGAGAAAATGCTTCTGCACTGCACTGCAGATAGGCTGAGGTTCATACCGACTCTTTATTCAGCTTTTAGAGGCTGCACTCTCATCCATGCTGCTGTTTACGTGTACGGACTTGTATTCCTGCACAGTCATATGCTTCTGCTGATGAGTCTCATTTTGCCTTCTGTTCCTACTCTTGATTCATTCCATATCAGAATTTCTGTTCCAAATCAATTGCATAGGTATATCTATAGCTGTTCCAGACTAAGCTGCTTTCTGTCACAAAATTAAAATAAGCCATCCAGCAGGAATAGAAAGCACAAGAGTTCTTTCACTGTTCACTGGAGTCAGCTACCCAAATCACCCTATCCATGAATTCCTGGTTTTACACTTCATATGTTGCAAGCAGATGAGGGATAAGAGTAAGAGGAAACTATATAATCACAGCACTCTGCTCTGGCAGCCACAATGCAATCTTCAGATTTTTTGTTTTGCTTTTTGTCATCACTCTAAAATTATTTTCCCTGACAAACCTGTGCTCTGAGGAGACCTTCAATATATCCTCAAGGTGGACAAGACTTCTTTTTCTGAATATTACTTATTTTTCTAACAACACAGGCATCAATACCTGTTTCTCAGCATTTGAAGGAAGATTTAATTAGTTTATCAATTTCACTATTGAATTCTTTGAAAGGGGACAGATCTTTGTGTTCAGAAGCCTGGAAAACTCTTCCAATGTATTGCTCCATTATTTTTGTCATTTGTGGCAGGTAAAGATTAGCACAAAAGAACAGATTAGTTGTTGGTTGGCAGCTTCTCCAACATTTATAATGGTTAGCTAAACTAGCTTTACCTACTTAGCCTCATGTCCAATAAAATTAGTTTAAAATTTTGTGCAGTAAAATAATTGTAAACATAATGAGTTGGATCTATTCCTGGTGTTCTTCCTTATTACTTCAATTTAATAGTTAAATTAAAAAAAGAAAAACCGAAAGCTGCAGAAGCTTCTGTAAATTTTGTAACAACTTTTTAAAGCCTGGAATATTCCTGTGATGGAGTCTTAGAGTAAAGCTTCCTGGCAGATGCATTTATACAGAATTACCAGAAGAAGAGTACAGTAGCATGAGACAAATCACAGTCAAAGAGAGCCCAGAACATCCCTGTGCTGTCAATCAAATACAGGGTTTTCCAATCTCAGTACTGGTACGAACTCATTGTCTTACGCTGAGCATCTCTCTCCTTCATTTTCTTAACTGTAAAATTATAGTCTGTCAGGATTAGTTATTGTCTCCAGAAAGCCAGTATCCTGCTAAGTGTTTACACACTTTCCTGTTGAAAAAAGGGAATTAAATTATATTTGTGAAGGACTAAAAAACATTAAGCATTACAAACAATCTATTGTTTTGTACTTATTTCTTATGAAATATTTCATCTGTTAAAATATTGCTCTGACACCCGTAGCCATTTATGGGTTTGATGTCCCTTTGTAAGGACGCTGCTATTGACACAGAATCATCATTTCCCCCTTCATAGTCATACTTTCATGCCTCATGTCATTCCCACCTGTGGCTTTTTAGTAATTAATGATGTTACAATGCAAATTCTAATCAGGCTGCATATGTATTTTTTTCATTTGTTTCCTTATGGGAAACATTTTAATTTCCCCTGGCCTTTATGCAGCAGCTGCATGTCCTTCTGATTATTTCTTCTGTGGAAAAGTGGTCAAAGTGTTGTTTGGGCCAAAAATCAGTCCAGCTGTAAGGACGTGAATCTCTTTTGGCTCAGAGTGTCCTAACCCACATACCACCTAGTTTAATTAAATGCTAGGCAAATCATAGGATCCATGAAATGTGCAGTAGCAGCACGACCGAGAGAAAAGAATTTTGGGCTACTATAGCAGACTGCTCCAGTGGGTGTTTTGAAGATTACAGCAACTCTAACACACAGAAAACAAACATTCGTGCTACAAAATGGTGTCTGTTAAAAATATGCCTGTAAATATTGTCCTCTTTTTGTCTATGTCTATGAAGAAAATAAAAGCAAAGTAGAGTTTTCTCATTAACACACAGCAACCTGTCTATTATTTTACACCTGTGTTTTGCTACAGACAAACAGAAAGACAGTCATGCAGCTGAAGCATAGGCCTGGGAATCGGGTGGTATACTAAAATCTGTCATGGGCTTTCCATTTATTTTTCCTCAGTCCTATGAATCTTCCCAGGACTCATTTTAATATTCTGTAAAATGGAAACAACAGATCATACACACATTGCTGGGAGTCTGGGAGGTCTGTCTTTTCAAAGCTCTTTGACAATCTCTCATGCAAAGCATTAAAACACTCTACCTATTGCTTTTACTCATCTTTTCTTACACTTCAAAGAGATCTGACGATGTATTGTCATTACAGCTTAATGGTCTGCATCTTTTTTTCTTCCTCTTGTAAATTAAGTTCAAAACACAGAGAAAAAAACATCCTCCTTGACCTTCCTGAGTTGTCCACACTGCCTACATCTGCTTTCTCACCTTCACACAGTTTCCATATGTGAGGTTTCAGCTCAAGGGGAAAAAATATGTCTGAACAGTTCTTGCAAACTAGTAGCTACCATGGGCTCTTGTCTGTTCTGCAGACCTTTTATATCAGGAGCATGGTAATGAAATGAAATCCCTATAGCTGGGAAGCCTCAGGTATTAAATTTAACTGAACAGGGAGAAAGGACTTCTGCAATTCATTCAAGTGGGCTTTTGTTAGTGAATAAACAAATATCTTGCTATATTGTTAACATAGCATTTGATCTTATAGTTTTCTCCCAGAATAAAATTTTATTGTTGTCAGATCTTGACTGTCTATTCAGTTTTAACTGCCACGCTGACTTGTCCACTTAACTATGGTACTACACTCTGATCACTCCTGGGCACTGAAATAGAAATAATGTAGTCTGCTGATTGTAAGAGCTCCTCCCAACACTTAACACCAAATCTGCCTTGCAGAGCTACCTTAAAGCTCCTCCCAGTGAAGGCATCAAGATTCAGATCTATTCAGTATTCATAGCCATCTAAGACAGGAGGCTCAACTGAGGAGGTCCTTGTCCCATCCTCCTGAAGGCAATATGGGAACTTGGACAGATCAGAAATTGAATAGGCACATCCAAGGATATGCTGCTTCATAAACTGGTAAATGTTTTGTTGCTTCTGTAGCCTAGATTTACCACAGGCACTAGCACACTTTGATTCTTTCACCTTTCCAGAAAGCTTCTATGTGCTATTTTCCCCTTATCCTTTGTTTTAAGGACTTATTGCAGTCTACCTTCCTGTATAGTAAGGATCTGTAATTCTTTCCTTCTAGTGAGTAATAGCTTCATTGTGCTTCCATACCCACTCTTCTCCACCAAGATTCCCCATTCTCCTCCTGTGTCATCATTCATCTCTGTCTTCCCCAATTCCAGTGCCTTTATGGATCTCTTCATTACTCTGCTTCCAGTACATCAGACATCATTGTATCTTCTGCATTCCATATGGGGTTCTTGTGCCTTTAATTTCCGCCTACCTCTCCCTCTCTCATTTACCCCTTTCCTGTCTATAAGGATAACAGAGTTTTGAAATCTGATTGGAACTGACCTTTCTTTTATGTAAGATACTTCTCCACAGACTTGCTTCATAATCTGGCGGGAACTTCAAGTTTCATAATAGTAGGTGGATTTACACAGCAGATGCTGGGTAGATGTTGTGCCCCTCATCCTGTTTTCCAGTTGCCTGTCATTGGACTCAGTTGAATTCTGCTCCAGATGTACCAGACAGCTCATTCCTCATCTTTTGCAGTCAGTGGGATACAACTATCAGTGTCATGTTACTTCCAACAAGAAAACTACCATCAAGCTGAGGGCAGGTCCTCACAATCTCGGCCAGCTGTCCCACCCCTGTAAGCACATGACCAATTGTGCTGCTCTACAAGCAGGCAATGATTTGGAGTATCAAGCAATTTGATGAGTAGAGCTGGTGAAGAACTCAGGGAGTAGCTAAGCTCTCCTAACAATATTAATGAATAATGACCTTGCTTTGAAAATATCCAGCTTCTCTACGATCTCTGCTGCTTTTTACTGTGTTCAGTGTTCTTGGAAACTTCTGCCCTGCTGGGAGACCTAGAGGATCTAAACTTCAGTTTAGTAGTTCTAAACTCCAAAACGTGCACTCAAACAAGTACACATGCACATACAGACATAAAGGCTTACATTATAAGACAGTTTTTATTCATTTTCCAGCAAAGCTCTGTCATCATAAATGATCACTAGCACTTAAAACCACCACTTACTTTGTGTATGGATACACAGAAAAACTCCTTGGGATGGCAAGATCAATTAACTTAAAATAATAAAATGAAATTTTTTGGAGTTGTAGCTTCATTTTTAACTGAAAATGGAACTTTAAGAAAAGCACTTAATTTCTGTGTCATCGTTTCTCCCAGCTGTACAATGGGATAATAACATCGCTTTATCTCACTGGGATTCTGTGAAGAAAATTCATTATTCTTGTGAGAGGCTCTACTACGAGAGATAAGGGTTGTGGAAAAGCCTCTCAAAAACTAGTTGCTCTTGGGCTTATCATTGGTTACATGAGGAAAGTTAAACACATTCATAACTGCTTGCTGGCTTTGGACCTAGGTCAAGACAGGTGTAATTAAGGCAAAAATCAAAAGTCTGAAATTCTTAAAATGAAAAGGTGATGTTCCAACTCAAGAAATCAATAACTCTGAGGTTAAGAAACATTGCCCACATTTTCAGAATCTGCCTCTCTCTCTGCATCACAACAGCATTTGCTGGCACAAAGGGAGAAAGCACATTCAGAAAACTCAGTCTAAGGCATTTCCATGGTGCTGTGTAGGCTTATTAGCTTATGGTAAGGAATTTTGTTAGCACTAGTGTGAGGAATTCTGTTCAGTACTCTGCTGCATGGTTTTGATACATACTGGCAAGAAAACATCCTGCCCCAGGCGGCTTCAGAGATACAGAGCCCTTCAGTTGATGTTGTAGTTAAAGGCTCAATCTGACCCTCTGGGAAGCATAGTTACTTCTTTTTTTTTCCTTTTTTTTTTTTTTTTAACATAAGTAGGGACAGTATCAATGTTCTCCAGCAATCTTCATCACATGACTTTTCACAGGAAGAACAAAAGGTAGAACAAAAAGTACAGGTTGTCAAAGATGCTGTCACTTGGAACATATTTCTCCTGAGCTGTGTCTGAAAGGGGAGATAAAAGAAAAAATACTAAAATATTTTATGTGTGTTTGAGATGAGCTCAACACAATTCCTGTTGTTTCTCTGCTAAAACACATCACTGACTAAAGCAACGTAAAGCTCAAAATGCCATCTTTGAAAATAGTTAGACAAACACTACTTAGAGGCTTGGTTGTTTGGTTGGTTTTTAACTTTGCTTTAGCCTGTCAAGCTCAAGAACTGTCTCTCTCTCTCTGCCATTTGCAGACTCTGCCTCTGCCCCCTTGCCATTTACAAGGGTTTAAACAGCTATTGCAACTCCTCTTCTCCTTTAGTTCTTCTGCTATAAATAGCAAGGTATGGAGCCACGAATGCCCACAAATGCCACTGTAACAAAATGCAGTAATGCACGAGGACCGGACTCTGTAAGCACAGCTTACAGAAAAAAGAGCCGGCTGCCTTACAAACCCATCATTACTATGTGTCTGTGTGTCCAACGGAGACGTCTGCACCACGGTCATTGCTGCACGCCCCTGATTTCACCCAGGCTGTATACATACAGATCACCCTTTATATGCAATATGTATGTATGATATCCATCTCCATATCCATATATATGGATGTTATGTTTATGTCTCCTTGGCGAGCAGCTGGTGGTGGTTGGCAGTCTGATCTGCAGGCTGAACTTCGACACTGTAATAGTCGCAGTGCCTGTGTGAGTGTGGTAACCACTGCAAGAGGCATTGCTGGTTAAAAGCTGTTGTTGCATCTGTGTTTTGTGTGTGCAGTCTGCTTTAATTTGTGTCCTACTCTGTACCAAGCCTGCCATTACTGCTACACAGTTAAGGACAGTATTTTGCAAACAGTAAGGGGCAAATTCACTTCCAAATATTGATTCCCTTTTTAATCATAAGAAACAAGAGAGCAGGGATCCTCCAGGAGATTGTACTCACACTCCACAGGCACAATGCCATGCAGATAACAAGTGCCCTATTCACCTCCCTAACTGGGAAGTTTGGTCTGAGCTGGTTGTCTGGCATCCACGTGTAGTCAGAGAAGAAAGAAAAACACTGAAGAGACTGATTGATACAGTGCTAAAGCAGATGCCTCAGACAAGAAACATGAATTGCCCTCTGGAGCTTATCTTCTCCCGTTAATTATAAGGGTAGCTTGGAAAACTGGTTTAGACTAGATACTGGACTTCCAGGCAGCTTAAGTTAGATGAACTAACTTCTAGCCCTGGTTGAAAGGAGACTGCATCAGAATCCTCTCCTCTCTGCCTATAGCAGGGTTTCTGCTGTGCAGAAACTTCAGGCAAAGCCCTGGCTTAATTTAAGTCTATGGCAGCACTCTAACTGGACTAGGATTTCTCCCGTCGTACCTGCTTCTGATTCCAGCGCTATCATAGCCTCACAAAACTACCGAGTGGGAAACACTGCAGTAAAACCCTTGTCCAAATAATTTACAGTATAAGAAAAGAAATCCAGCATTTTGGAGATATGCAAAAATTTTGTTTCAAAGCTTTTATCAATGTTGCCTTTATTTTGTAAAATGTTATTTTGCTTACCATAAAATAATGATTTGATTGTTAAAGTGGGTCTTTTTTCACCAGGTGCCATAAAAAATGGAGTGAGTATTCACCAAAAACCAAAAGACTATTTATAACACTGAAACAGTCTGTGGCAGAAATGGAGCAGCTCTGGGTTAATTCCCAAATACTGAGTTTTGACCCAGTTACTCCATAGCTTACTGGAAAAAGCTGTTGCATAAAATCAAGAAGGAAATTGGGAAACCAAGAGGAAAGCCAAGAAATAACCTCAGACGAGATACATCTCAACAAACAAGTGGGGGGATTACAAATGCAGGAAGGGATGACAACAAAAGATTTCTGTGATAAAATATATCTTTTTCTGCAGAAGGGGGTAAGCATTTCACAGGCAGGTAAGGGAGACAGACAGGCAGAGGTTATAGCCCTAACCGCAGCCATTAGAGCTGACAGTGAACAGGAAGCCTATTTAGTAGCTCTGTCAGCATTTGGCAGTAATCCAAGTAAGATAGACATGCAAATTGCCCTTTGTTTGTTTTTTTTAAATCCTCTTTCCTTTACGTTACCTTCGGTCTTCACTGATTTAGCTAGTCCTGCAGCCAGGACTAGCCATCAGACCATAGCTAGCCATCAGACCTTACCCCAGTTGTTGCACTGCTGCCCGTCATGCACTTTTTGCAGTGTCTGTGGGAGCTGTGCCAGAGATGCAGGTGGGATGCATGCCTCCAGAGGAGCCTCCGGCAGGGGCTCATCACTGGCATGCGGCATCACACTCCTCTGGTCACCCAGATGTTGGTCACCTCAGGGCATGAGCAGAGTTTCATCGACTCTCAGTACACTGTGCGGGGAGTGTACTTTGCAGGAGGAGGTACCTTGGAGGAAAAGGGATGAGAGATTCAGCTAACTACAAAGAATATTTTTTTTTAAATATATATGGGCGTCTGTAAATACATAAAATATACATAAAATACACAGAGTGTATAAATATATTCCTGTGTACCCAGAAGTATCAAAAAATTACGATTTTACCCACAATTTTATGAAAGGTAAGTAACAATATTTCAGTCTGCCTCATCATGTACTTTGCCCACCAATTTCAACCTGCCCCTACCTCCCCTGTCATTCACAGTAACAGAACACACTTCAAACAGCCTTGCAAAGAGCAAAATATCAGCCCCATCTTGTTGTGGCAAAGATGAAGTCACACAGGGATTGCCTGTAGTTACCGAGACAACCTAGAAGACATCTGCGGTTTGAACCTCAGTCCGTCATTTGCCCATGCCCAGATGGCCAAAGTACCCTCTCTGTAAAACAGCTGCTGGTCAGAATATGTAACTGGGGCGTTCATGAGCTTTGAGCACAAACCAGAGGCATGCTTTACATCAAATGAAGGGAAACTGTTCTTTCCTATTAATGTCTCTACGCTGCTGACTGCATCCATCCAGAAGTCACAAATTATCTCTACTAGAGTTTCCAAGGAACACTACTTGCCAAAAAAACCAAAAAAATTCCACCCTGAAATTTTAAGTCTTATGAATGCTTGTTTCTTTTTATTTAACTCTGAGTTTCTGAGATGGTAGGGTGCACTCAGGTCAAGTTATCAAGGGTTTCTGAGGTACCATGAGAACTATAAACCTGCGCTTTTAAAAATGAAATATGAGATACGTCCCCAGAATCTGGGACTTCAGGAAAAAAAAAAAACAACCACACAACAAATATCATGAGACTCCATTAAAAGTAGGAGCTGACAACACTGTGACCCAGAAGTGACACGGAAGAGTCAGCACTATTTCTAGGTACGGTGAGACTCACATTGTTAACTTTTGAAATGCCTTCTAGAACAATCTGGGACCAAATTAACTGCTGACATAAGTAATTTCCCCTGAATAAGGTGAAAATTCACCTGGATAAGGAACTTCACCGGGCTCATCTATGAAAAACTTTGGTCCTGGGTGTTTTTTCTCTGTCCATTTGAGTGGAGCACAGGCAATTTTCATATCAGCAGGGCATCTTTTCTGAAAAAAAAGAAGGAGCCAACAGATTTTGGAAACAAAATTATTACTTGCAACTGTGACAGATACCATGGTGACGCTTACAAGAATTTTTCCTATTAAGCTTTAGCAAGTGCTGCTGCCACAATAAATAACCTTTCATATATGGAGGCTTCAGAAGGAGCAAATAAGTAATAATGCAAGCAATTCTAGAAGAAGTTTAAAAAAGGTTTATATCACTTCAAACTTAAACCAATAATGTAATAGGGGAAAAAAAGTAGCTGAACCATATGGAATTACTTACCAGAGTACCCTCTTTCCTAATCTATAATTTATATGCACATTTATTTTACATTTCTGTAAAAATAATTAGATGTACTTGGATTCCATATGAAAAATATCAGATTATATATAAGGCAGCACAGAAGTATCCAAGGTTAAATAACACTCCCAGTAAGATGCCTATGAATCATTTTGATACCCAGTAGTCAATAGGGGATTTTCCTCACAATTTCCTATTCTACTGAGGCTTCAATCCCTCTTCCCCTGAGAAATTTAACATTGTATGGAGAGGAACAAAGATTTTTGAAGGTGGAAAAAAATGTGAAGTCAACCTAAATGTTTTTTTTTACAGATGAAATGTGCATGCAGCTGAGTTTACAGAAGGATTTCATAATATTGAGACCTACAGAGATCAAAAGTAATAATAAGGAGTCTCTCAGAGTCTGTGGTAGTATGAAAAGATCATGCATTTGGGAGAAAATTTACATTCTGTTTGTTGACAACTTGTAGATTGAGCTATGCCAGAGGGATAGAAATCAGTGAAGATACTGCTGTAGTATTTGAGACCATTATTAATACAGTCCAGTATATCTTCATAAGAATAAGTAAAAAAAATATGGAAAACATATTTAATTTTTTAAATTCTTTGAGGCAAGTTCCATTCCCTACTGTACACATACATATAGTTTACATAATCTGAAAGTGCTCTGGATTTTCAGCTGGTCCTACTCAGGCATAGATATGTCAATAAACAAGATAATTTTTCACTAGTGAATAAGAAGAAATCCTGTTAGGATGGCAACTCCATAACCAGAATCTGTAACTATAGCTAGAATTTCCCTATATAAGAACACAGATTCCCTGTCCCAGGGTATCGTCCTGGCAGTCCTTTAATCTCCCTTCTAAGCAGTCATCATTTCAATCTAAGCATTGCATTCCAAGGCTGAGACAGAAAAACAAGGATAAACCATGTAGTGTTATGGTCCAGGAAAATATTCGCTATCACACCAAGTTATAGTTCTACAGCAAATATACAGGTTGGGATTCAAAGACAGAAAAGGAAAGCATACTCAAAACATGAAAAAAGGAAAAGCATAAAATATTCCTGGGCTAACATGCTAGGTTGCTATATTTCTGGGGGAATTTCCACTGATATCTGTACAGAAACAAATATCTAAATCCTTTTGTAGTTAACTTTAGGATTCATGAAGCAACTACCAAAATCAGCAGCTAAGATGTCCTTGGTCTACAGTAATGTTTACAGATAGAAAAGAAAATTTAAAAAAAGAAAAAAAGAGAAACCTGAAAATAGTGACTACTGGGTGCTTGTATCCAACAGAGTAAAGAATGAATTCATGTAATAAAGTAGTGTAAAGGTTTTCAGTTCTGGAAAGGCACTTGGAGAATTTAAGTAAACAAGAGTTCAGTCCTAAAGGCAGAACTTTAACGGAAATCAAGGAGGGCCTGGTATGCAGAAGGCTTACAAAAACAAGAAACTACCAGGAAAAAATGGAAGAGACATCACATTTCCATCACATTTTCCACCTCCACTGTGATTAAGATCCTCTACGCTTACATGAAAAAAAAGAAGGAATATGGAGAATAAACTGTCAGAGGGACTGAACAATTACAGGACATTAAAAAAAATCTATTATAGGAGAGACAGGAAAGCAAACCAACAAAACTATAGTCATTTGGTCAGATAAATGTGTAGAATGAACAAACCAGAGAAGTAAAATAGCAGAACTGATCAGAAAAATTAAAAAGACCTTTAAAAATACATTGGGTGAGGGGGACAATATACTCAAAGAAAGAGGCCCACAAATACAGAAGGCAAAACAATAAATATGTAGAAATCTCCAAGAAGGTATTTCTTTAGAAATTAAAATAAAAAGACATTTTAATTATTAAAATGCATGCAAAGCTTTCCAAAGCATACTTTAAGCACCACTGCATTACATGAAAGAGAGGTGGGGTGCAGCAGGTCACAGACGAAATCAGGAAGGTTTCAGACAGGCCAGTAGGGAAAAATAGGGTGATTTTCTACGCATATGCAAAAGCACAGGAGTAGACATGTGGAACACAAAACACTATAGTGCCTGCATCATTGCTTGTTATTAAAAAA
This sequence comes from Phalacrocorax aristotelis, assembly GCF_949628215.1. Taxonomy (NCBI): domain Eukaryota; kingdom Metazoa; phylum Chordata; class Aves; order Suliformes; family Phalacrocoracidae; genus Phalacrocorax; species Phalacrocorax aristotelis. The sequence continues at coordinate 35,309,924 of NC_134276.1, read as the reverse complement.
AGCATGGCTCTATTAAAGTCAGTGGAGTTGCAGCAGTTTAAAACAACAGAGTTTCACTCCCTGTGTAGCTGTATGGTTGAAGGGTTCCCTTACACTGGAGGAAAACACATTTCTCCCTCATAGTCCACTGAAAAAAACATTTACAGCATAACCTATCTTTATAAAAAGACCTCCATGGAAAATGGAGAGACTTAGTCATAACTGATGGAAAGAGGTTCTCCCTTCAGGGGAATACCTTGAGAATGCATGCAAGTGCATGTTTCTCTTCCTCTCTTTTATTTTTGAGACATCTTTTTCTAAAGTTATTAGGGTAAAATGCGGGCATATCACAGGTAGGCCACGGACCTGAGCCCTGGGCACTAGTTTAGCTAACTCCAGAAGACCCCAAGAAGCACAAACTATGCCAGGTACATCATGCAAGGCTCAGCTACAAAAAGATACGGGAACACAGCTCTGATGAATATTTCTTCTCTGGACCTTGCTTGGCAGAGACACACTGGGAATCCTGCTGGGCAAGTAAGACAAAATATATCCCATGAAAGTGGCATAAGACTTCCATGAAAATAACTCACTGAGTAAAAGTATTCAAAAATTGAATCTAATAACACTGCATAGAAAAATCTATTCTACCAGTCTGGAATTCAAAGTATCATAAAGCTGGGGAACTGTACAAGCAACATTAAACAAGACAAGCAAAATGTAATCCAGAGCACTTGTAACAAAAGCGTAGAATAAGGAATGGGAGAATAAAAGTGTGAAGGCAGCCTAATGCTTCCACAATTAATAGATCTACTTTAAAAAAAAATCAATTCAGTGCAAAGCTAGAAAGATGTCAGGAAGGAGCAATTATTCATGGCTAATTACTTTTTAGAGGATGATGACAATGGGTTAGTTTCCTCTGGTATTGATGAAGAAAAACCTCTGGGGAAATCATTTGCAAAGGTTACCAAGGATATGAATTATTCTCTGGTATGTATGAAGTACAAGAATATGAAAGAATGAGTAAAATACTAGTGTAGTGAAGGTCATCAAGACAACTCAGCTAATAGCATAAATTACCACTTTAGAGATTCAAACATGCCATCAATATGTCTAATAATGAATGATCTCCTGGAAGGGATGATTTGTTATGAACTGTTCTGATACTCACCAGAAAGAAGACTTTAAAATAATTTCCTTCCAGAGAATATCGCAAAAGACAAAATTACAGAATTCAGCCTGTAGTTGTCCCTGTGAGTGAATTAGGGGAAAAAAAAAAACAACAACTTTACAGAGGACTGTACTGAGGTCCGCTCTCTTCTTGTAATGTAGGGTTATGCAGCACATCATCTGGTCTTCCCTTCATTTCCCCATCCCTCTCCAGAACAGCTACCATGGTCTTCTTCATTTTATTTCATTATTCTTTGGTGCTCTCTCTTACCCATACTTGTGGCTTCATTATCAGCTTCCTCTTCGATATATCCATTCACAACCATCTTGCCTATACTAGTCTCTAAGATAGTTAGCATCAGCTTTATCTCCTGGAAAATTAGCCTGTCTCACAACCCCCTATCCCAGTGGACTCTCCATCCTAATTTGCTCACAGCCCTTATTAGTTGTTCACATCCCTGCTCCAAGTGCCCTGTAACATTTGAAAATCTGATTATAGAGTCCATAGCACTCATTATAAATTCTCCTTCTCATCCCTCTCTCCTGCCTTTAAGCAGCATCACCACCTCTGCCATTTAGCCTGTCCATTACTCTGCTCTGTACCCATTTCTGTGGAGCTCTCCATTCATGTCTTCATTTGTTCTCATCCTCACTTTAGTAAGTAGGATAGCCACACATACTGCTGTCACATTCATATGCAACCTTCATACATAGCTGAGGGGCTAGATATTAGGTATATTAGCTACCAGTTCCTCTATAACTGCCAGTCTGACTATGCAATAGGGCAGCAATTCCTAAACTCTAGGTAATGAACATACATGAAGCCTGCATACATTACGAGACGTTACCAAATTGTTGGCTTCTCTATCAGAAGACAAAAGAAAGTTGGGTTTATTCAATCTCAGCAAGGTTTTAGTTAAAAAACACCAGGCTTATTATCAGCTGCATAGACTTCTGTTATAAGACAGTATGCAAAAATACCCTCCCTGTATTTATAAAAATGAGTGAGCATGTGATACTGTTCTAAATGAAGGGATTAATATTCAAATGATAAGGTATGAAAATAAACAAAAGGCCTACCCTGCCATTTTCATACATTTTGATCTTCAGTACTTTTTGTCTTGCAATAAGCAGCTCACCTACAGACATGACTTGAATATGTCATCCATTCTTTCCAAAACTACTTTGCTACTGTCATGGTTTAACCCCAGCTAGCAACTAAGCACCAAACAGCCACTCACGCACTACACCCCCCCACCCCCACCTCCCCACCCCCACCCCCGGTAGGATGGGGGAGAGAATCAGAAGGGTGAAAGTGAGAAAACTTGTGGGTTGAGACAAAGGCAGCTTAATAAGTAAAGCAAAAGCTGTGCGCACAAGCAAAGCAAAACAAGGAATTTACTCACTCCTTCCCAAGGGCAGGCAGGCAGGCGTTCAGCCATCTCCGGGAAAGCAGGGCTCCATCACGTGTAACGGTTACTTGGGAAGACAAAACACCGTAACTCCCAACATCTCCCCCTTCCTTCGTCTTCCCCCAGATTTATATGCTGAGCATGACGTCATATGGTATGGAATATCCTGTTGGTCAGCTGGGGTCAGCTGTCCTGGCTGTGTCCCCTCCCAACTTCTTGTGCACCCCCAGCCCACTCGCTGGTGGGGTGGTGTGAGGAGCAGAAAAGGCCTTGACTCTGTGTAAGCACTGCTCAGCAGTAACGAAATCTTCCCTCTATTATCAAACACTTTCCAGCACAAATTCAAAACACAGCCTCATACTAGCTACTGTGAGGAAAATCAACTCTATCCCAGCCAAAACCAGCACAACTACAAGGGAGGCCTCATCCCTCACATAGTAACCAAAAAGAAGAGCTTGTGAGGAAGAAACAGGCCAGCAATGAAGCTGGGAAATGAGCCTGACCCACCTTTGAAAGCCATCACTGCGGAGACGTCTGAGGGCAAGGAGACTGCAGCTGCCTGGCAGGCACACAGGTAAAGGAGTGTTTCATGAACAGCTCACCTACCTTGACAGCTAATAAAATCAGTAGAGTTAAACTGGCATAAAAGTAGCATGGGGAGAACCAGACCTTTGTAGTAGAAATAAAATTGTGTTCAATCTGATGAAAGCTGATACGTTTCTTGTCATCAAACTCATGGCCTCCTTAGGGCAAGGCTGGCTGCAAAGGGCAGGAAAGTTTTAATGCAAATATTTCCTCTACAAACAATCAGAATCAAATACTGATGAGTGAAAAGATTGATGTTCAAGCATAATTTCAGGAATGATATTTTCTTTTCTGGTAACAGAGATCAGAGACTGCATTTTTCTGCCTTTTGAACCTGGTCTGATCACTGATTCCTGGCAAACAATGCGGGAATGATGCAAGGAGGAACCAGGCTTGCAGAGCACTCATCATTTCAATGTTTTTGAAGACAACTAGGATATAATATTGTAAACATGCAAAGAACTCGTTGGAAGGTCAATAATAAACCAAGTGGTAAGTACAGAAGTGATACTTTTTTTATGCAATTACAGATTTTAAATAATCCCATTTGTTTGTTTTGTTTTCATTTCCTCTGAGCCACTGCACCATTAGTCTCTAAGAAGATTGTTTGTTCTCTTTTGATTGGCGGTCATATAAAAGGAAAGAAAGAAGGAAGGAGAGAGAAAGAAAGAAGGGAAGAGAGAGAGAGAAAAAAAGGAAAAGAGAAGCAGAGAGCAAAAGAAGGAAGAAAATCCTCCTCCTGTGTGTATGTGCATGTGTTTGCAGAGCCATTTGGACTTCATTAGGTACGTTCATTAGGTTCATTAGGTGAAAGTGTCATGCTCCTAAAAGAAAAAAGAATAGATTTTAGCATATCTAGACTATCTATTAAAATGGTATCAAAAGTTATAAATTCCAAAGCATAATGTTTGACAGTAAGCTGTCATAGAAGCAATAGATTCATTATAAAAATGCTGGAAGTGCATACATCTCATTGACTGTTTATCATTAACTGCATGAGTTGCTGATAGGAAATGTCTAGCTATAATTTATATTTCTGATGACTCTCAAACCTATTACTCACCTTTCTCCAGTTTTATAGCTCCTCTGGACAGAAGAGAAATTGAACAGGCAGAGTAGGATCTGGAGGGGAATTTTCTGTTGTTGCCGTTCTCTATTATCTCCCCTGCAGCCTGAGCTATCCCTTACTTGTGATCAGACCTGCTCTGCCCAACTGTTTCTCAGAAAATAAGGTTTAAAAATAAAAAATAAAAAGGGGAGGGAGACATTTATATACATCTCCATTTCAAGTCTTGCAGCAATTTGACTCTAACAATTAAACACATTGTGGGTAAACTTTTAAAGGTGCAGTCAGTTGTGGCACTGGAAAAATCTCTATTAAGGGTAAAAGAAGTTTTAAGGGTATAAAGACATGAAAACAAGTCTCTGGGAAAATAAAGAAAATAAATAGTCAGTAAATCAGAGGCTCATTTGTGTCAAGGTATGGGTTCAAGAAAGCTGATCTTGTAAAAAACAATCCTTATGTCTGCAGAAACGCCTTAATGGATTCAAGGCTAAAACTTTCTTATGAGTGCATTCCAGTTAACAATTAGAGTTTAAAATTAATATAATTGTGTACAGAACATTATCTTTTCTTAAGTCTTGTAGACATTGGATCAATTAATCTACCTGGTAATTGCAGAAGACTTCCGTGGAGTTACAAAAGGAAGGGTTTATTCCTTTCTCTTTAAAACTAGTATACAGGTTTGTACAGATGAGCTTTAGAAAGCTGCTAGAGCAATGGAGTTTGTTAGCCCTCCTCCATGCAGCAGCATCTAAGCCCAAACTCTGGAAGCACGGGCTTGCTATGCAATTTCTCATGGCAAACTTTATTTCTTTTTTATTGACTACACTTATTGCATTTCTTCCTTTTACAGCACTTCCACAAATGTTAGAAAGAGGACAGGCAGTAATAGCAGAGCTTAGAGGAATATTTTTCACATGAATACTGGGTTCTGAGGTAGCACAACTTAGCAAGAGAAACCTGTATTCTCTGATTTTCCCAGAGGGAGAAAGGGAAACAATTCTTCTCATTTCAGACCCCCATGTAACCTGATCCAACAATTAATCCCTGAAAGAAAACCCAGAATGTTCATTACATGATCAACATTCAATAATGTGTTTTTATTCAGGAAGAGCTTCGTAACAGTTCATGTAAAAACAATGTATGATAAAATACTAGCAGGTATCTACCATAACACGTGCCCCTGTTCAATGAAGGACTGGGTCAGTGCAGTTCTGCCTCTGTACAAGATTGAAGCTGTGTTTCTGCAGTGTGTAAATTCAAATCTTGAATATTTTGTTTAAGAAACTATAATTTAGATAAGTATCTCCTGGCACATCTAACACAGAATACTGAATTTTACCTTGGAGGAAATCAAGTGAGTCTCAAACTGAAGTTCACACACATACACTCATTTCTAAAAAAAACTATCTATGCAAAAGATTGTATCTTTTCCCTGCAATAATATGAAATTATCAAATCTAACAAAAGATCTGATGTAACCGAGGAAATTTTTGTTACACAGTCTCTAAATCAGTCACTATCTTATACCTAATACTGTCATCAAAAGAGATTTTTTGTAAGACAGCATGTTATCCTGAAAATCTTCTATCTTTCTGTAACTAGAATAATAAGTGAAACTTTCACTCATACTGATAGCTTTACTGTGATCTGATGGATGAGAAGGAGGAACCAGGTGGATAAGCAAGACGTGTTATACAACTGAAATGCCCCAGTAATGAAGGAACAAATGTTAAATTACACTATAACTGCCTAAATCAAAGCTATTTTCTTTACAATATAAGGAAGGTTTAAGTGAATGTCAAATGTGAAAATAACAAGGCAGGAAAATTATTATTCAAAAATTGTGTGATGGCAGATTAAATCACATACCATAGTTAAGAAGAAATTCATCCCCAGTAGGTTGCGTCCAGGTTGCCACCACTAACATTAAAGGTCTGAAAACTGTGTTACATCTGGAGCTGAGATGTATAAAGGTGATACAAGTATTTTCCCATCTCCTATAACTAATGGACATTTGAAAAACAGCCCTATTATTTGTACTTGCAGAACACGATGATTATATAATTTCTGCTGTTGTTTGTATCACACCCTATCCGAAGGCCAATAAAGACCATGGAGCTTCAGTCAAAGGCCCACACACAAGAGAAGATTGTCCACAGACCTGAGGCAGGACTTTATGCAGTGTGAAGCAAGAAAGCATGATATGCACAAACTTGAAAAGGAAGTAAAACTAGTTTTATGGAGAAATTTAAAAGAGGACACTGGCCACATGAAGAGAGATTAGAAAAAGACATAAAACAAATTGGAGTGAGGAAGGAGGAAAAGGGAAAGGGTGCAGGGGAAGCTGATGAAGAGACCCAGCCAGGTGCATAAGGGGCCTGTAATACCTGATAGGAGAAGCTAATTATATGATGTCGTTAGGCTGGACTGAATAGGTGGAAGCAAGGAGCTGCAAAGGAAGATGAAAATATCAGACTGTCATTCATGATGAGGGACTGGAGCAGCAGCTACAGGGGTTGGGGAACAAAGATAGCTAGCAGTGCTTTGACCTGGCAGGGCTGGCAGACACAGGACGCTCCAAGAATCACTCCAGCTGTGGATAGGATTGGGCAGAATTTTTTAAAGTGAGGCACCTTCACCCCTCTGGCTATTGTGCCAGCCTGTCAAAACCATTGCCTAACCTCCAGGCGTAGGTGAGGCCCTATCAGAAGCACTAAGATCCTGTTCAGCACCCTTATTTGGTCAAACTAAAAATTTGGCTTAGGTCTACTTCTCCTTGCCTCATCCTTGCATATATGTCTCTTACCTATTTCATGCCACTGCAGAGAATAAGAGATCAGTCCTTTTCTTTCTCAGAAAATATTTTGAAAACACAGGGTTTCATTCTGATGCAAAAAGAAAACAGTTTTCAAAACTCTGACATATTTTACAAAACAGTATGCAGAGGGTTTTGTCAGCCTGGAGCCGCTGCGCTGGAGAGAAAACCAGCCAAAACCAGCACAGGTGTTTAGCAGTGTTGTTGGGAAAAAAGAAGATGGTTTCAGGTGCAAGACAGAATTGGGTATCATTCCTGGAGGCCTGGCTTGAGTTTCATCTTGGGTAATTGGACATTTTCTGAAGAGGTTTCTTTTTCTTTTCATCAGAGCAGATCCTGTTACAATGACACTTTGGGGGGGGGGAAAATCTGTCCAGGTCACTGCATTTTGCAGGACTAATCATTACAAATCACCACCACCCCCATATCCAATAGACTATCCAGTCTGCTTCTGAATACCTGCCACAGAGCCCAGTGCAATGCCATTGTAAATTCACCTCCTCCACAAAACACAGTTTTCCTCTCTAACCTGCAGGGAAATAACAGAATTACCAGACAATCAAAATACAGGTTTTTTAAAAGGTCAAAGGATTCCAGCAAAATATTATATTTCATGTAGTGTACAAACCATGAAAATGTTGATATTTCATTATTGAGGAAAAAAAATTGTAACAAAAACAGAATCTGACAACATTTCTTTTTTCAGATTTGGGACAAAGACTGTAACAAAAATGGAAACAGGCAGCTGGCTAACATCATCTGAATATTGGTTTTTTGTTTTATAGTCATTCCGTCTTATGTAAAAGTCTTTAAAAATCTCTGAATCTTTAATTATCTGGCAGAACTTACTCTTTGTTCCCTGGCAGGGCTACCCCACAGAGCCAACGGACAGGAAAAAAATGCAGCTGGCTGTCCCAGATCCCTTTGAAGCACAAACAAACCTAATTAACTAACTCTTTTTTTTTTCTAATCACCTTCATATTGCTGGGGCACCAAGTCTACTAGACTAACTTATTCCCATATATTTCTGGCCATAGCAGTAATGCACTCTACAAGACATTGAGCCTGTTCATCAGAAAAGCTTTCAAAGCCTCCTTAGTTCTAACAGTTTTATTGCCGGTAAGTAAGCAGCTGAAACGGCATAAGTTCAGGAGCTGCAGTAACTCAAATAGCCAGTCTGGAGTAGGAGAAAATTGAATGCACAATTCTCAGCAGCTTTGTCTCGATGGGGAGAATGGAATTGTTCTTCAAGTATTACTATGTGCCAGAAGAAAGCATTACTTAGGGCTGACTATCAAATGTCTAATTGCAGCATTGAACTGAATAATTTGAAATGGTAGCTATCTAAAGCCAAATTGTAAAGTGAATAGTGAACAAAACAATAAATAATAAAATTACATATACTATCTGTGATTGCTTATTGAATCAGATTGCCAGTCATAATAAAAACCAAAAGTAACAATCAGCCTCATTACTTCACAAAAGAGGAAACACCATTAACTATTTCTAACTCCTGTTATCAATGTATATTATGAAAACAACATGGTAATCTTCTTTTGATTAAATTGAACCTAACCTTAACCTTATTCCTAAGGGTGGGATTTTTTCATACTTGCAAGATGGTGTCATCACTGTGTTGATTGTGAATGTAATTCTTTGGTCTCTCACAATATCGGCTGCTTTCACTCAGAAAAGAAGATGGAAACTGCACCCAAAAAAAAGTAGTAAAGGCACTGGAAAAGAGGAGTGTCACCTGGAGTCAGGGAAGGTGCTCTCAATTTGTTCTGGTAGATGACACTGCATGTCTCCAGTGAGATTCCCCCCAGGGACTTGGATCAGCTACAGATATTCGGCTGCTATTTGTAATATATATATGTCTCTCTATATAAATATATATATATGTCTCTGTGTGTGTGTAAACACATAAGGAACCCAAATTCTGTCTCAGTTTGAGGGTCATCCTTCATTTGCGTTAGGTTTGAAAATGCCAATTCCAATGCCACACAAAATAAATAGACTAGAGATACAGTTCTCACTTTGCAGCATGTGCAAATGGAATGCAAGTTTATTTAAGTCTTTTCAGTACCTCAGCAGGGTAACTTGTAAGAGGATAATTTTGCATTTTGCTGTCTGAGGGTTTTTTCTGTATAACTGTTAGTATGTGTGGCAACCGACATTCCAGGCACTGTGAGTCTATTCCTTTCCACTGTTACAAGCAATGTCAGAGGAGGTTCATATGTACCTTTTCCTGTTCTCACTGCATTATTTATCAAATGAATACGAAATCAAAATGTTGATGCACAGAACAATATGTTAAACACTTTAATGTGAAACACCAGCTTAACCTCATCAACCTTCCCCCATGGGTCAAAGTTCAGTTTCCTACTGTTTTAACCAGTATTTACCAGTCTTTCTTGCCCTATTCTATTCTTTTTTTCTAAGCTTTCCCATCTTTTTTTTCCTACCCTTCACGTGCAGCCAAAAAAAGTAACCACATAAGCCCTTGGTCGTACATTTTATTTTATAGCTGATGACAACCATACCCAAGAGATTTCAGCACATAGGCCCTTGCTCCCAACAAACCTAGTGGCAGGTTGAATCTGTAATTTACTTCTAACCTTGCCTGAACACTGTGTTTTTAATGAAGTGCTTTCTCTAACTCCCTAATATTTATCTACCTATTTCTTGACATCTCATATCTACTACTGACTTGGTTTCACATTCAGGTTACTTTCTGAGGAGGTCAGCACCAATTACCTGTCAGTACTAGGATAATAAAGGTTACAAGGACTTAATGGACACCTTAACTGAACAAATCACATTCTCACTATGCTAAGCATGCCCTACAACCAGGCTTTTCAAAGTAGTCTAAGAGCATTAGGTTCTCAAATCATATAGGTTTAAAACCCTATCCCAGTCTTGAAGCATGACTTCAGCAACCTGGATTTCTCTAGTGGTTGTTGCACAAATCCTCTTTCTCATCTGACCCTGCTTTACTGATTCTTTGTATCATCAAAGTGAAAATTCATGAGGACCAGGGCCTCACTGTTACAGGTCATGGACGGAAACAGAAAAAGGAATCGCTGACCCAAAGACCACATTAAAGATGGCAGCTGCCATCTTCATTCAAAGCCCCTCAAGAAAGCAAGGAAAACACATGAGGGAGTTGACCATCATTATAGGTAATGATTTCAGATAATTTGCCTAACACTGCCATGTGTTTTGGGGACTTCAAGGCAACTTAAGAATAAGGAGGAGAAAAAAATGCCTACTACATATTTCTCTGCGAAGTAAGTATCCATTCCCCACTATACCTGTTAGTTCTAGCCCGAAGTTATTTCCTCCAAATAAAAGGTCATAAAAGCTCCTGTGTATAGACTTTCCCAGATTGCAGATTTTTTTCTTCCATTGTCTCAAAATATAGAATAAGTGAATTACTACCATCGTGTAATTTTTACATTTTGCTTACAGAATTGAATTTGGTTTGTCTGGTTTTGGTCCTTTCTGTACTAATACAAATAAGCTTCCATTTTCTCCATACTTGTTGGACAACTGCACACCAAAGACTACCTGATACCATGTCATTGGCATTCAGACAGTACTGATAAGTTCAGGTAATACTGCTGTAATCTTCACTAGGTGAACCTATTCCTCTTTATATCCTAGGCCTCAGTGAGATCTAATTATTATTAGCATAAATTTTGCTTGTGAAATATCAAGATGCATGTCATTTAAAATTGCCAGTGCCACAAAAAGGCACTGACAAAAAGGAAATTAAGATAAACCAATTAGAACTGAATGTTAGACTGCTAATTATTTGGGAGAAGGAACAAAGAAAGCTTTGATCATGTATTGCTTTGATAGGGACCTAAGGACAGATATGAGCTTAGCTTGGACACATTAGCACTATGCCAGTGGCTTTTATAGAGTTATGTTCATTGACACCAGTAAAGGAGCTGCTACTACATACTTCATAACCCAAATTTTAGGTATATTTGCATCTTAGATGCTTTTAAATGTGCTGCTGCCTGTGTATGCTAAAGGCAGTCCTTTCATCATCCGACTACAGATAAAAGCAAACAAATACAGGAAAAAAAATAGCTACATAAAAATGGCCTTAGAAAACGTGAATAGAAAAATCTGAGGGGAATTCATTGCACTAGCCAGGTTTCAAAATAATTCATTAAACAGCTACCACTTGTCCTGTCACTGACTATCAGTCTGGAAATGGATAATGTTCTAAATGTGTCTGCTTTCATCGCATATTCTCCCGCTATCACAGTTGGTAACATTAGCTATGCACAGGAAGCATTTTGCAGTCTCTCATAGCTATCTTATCAATACCACCACAAAACTAAGGAAATAGATGGCGAAAAAAATAATCACAACAGTCTACGGTTATAGTTGAAAGCATAATGCTTCTGTCTAGCAGACAAAAACGCTTGCCCTATAATCCTACATGACTGTGGAAAACAGAACTTTAATAATCAGGTTGAGACTTGCCATTTAAGTTTACGGCAGAAAGCCTGTCATATTTGTTGTTAACATTCTGAATAATCCTTAAAAACAGCAATCTGTTTATCATTTATCTTTTAATATAGCATTATTATTTCAGGAAAGTATGCAACGAGGCTGAAATGGCCTTATTCCAACAACAACAACAAAATCAATCCCTTTCTACAAATTTGATATAGGCAGGCTGTGTACTATTTGAAAAAGTTCACTGAACCATGAAGACTGGCATTTGCACCATAAAATTCAAGCTTTATTTGATGAAGTTATTGAACATTGCATTTACCTCAACTAAGGTTTAAAGCACTCATACATATTTTTACTGTCCTCTCGAGAAGGAAGCTCTGAATATGAAGCAAATCAGATTGCTACTTCTGGGAATTTCAAAAGGATCTGAGGAGGGACACAGAAAAGATGCATCTGATCAGTTCAATCATGATACTAGAAGCTCAGCACCATGCAAAAAAAAAAAAAAAAGAGGATAAAAAAAGATAAAAAAGACATAGTGCAATAATAACCTGAAAGAATTTTGTTCTCTAGCTTTCTGACTAAAAGTGTATTTTCATGTCAACTTTAGGAGAAATTATGTACAAAGCCTGTTTGTAACAGAGTCTGTTTTAATTTGTCAAAGGTTTACATTGTATAACTCGATCACATTAATTGCAAAGATTGCCTCCTCTATTGTTTCACTCTACTCTTGAAAGGCAAACAAGGACAATCTAGCTCCTGTAGCACCACCAGGTATGAGAAGTTATTTTCTTTAGACCAACACCTGGCCATCAAAACTTAGTGGTAACTAGCCTAAATGGGAACTCGCTAGAGGACAAGGTTTTTATTATTGTTAGTGTCAGTCGAAACATTGGAGGCATCAGTTTAGGGACCAAATTCAGAAGCTCAGGAGACATGCCTTCCTCCTCATATGGCCACTTGACATCGACACCAATCTGACTGAGAGAGCAGGTAAGTGGTTTAGAGATTATATTCCCCTGCATCAAGCTGAGTGTCATATTAAAGACTTGTCTCTCAGATGGTTACAAATAAGCTTATATTAATTGAGTCTTCCATAGGTTTAAATTCAACACAGTACATCAGGGCACAAACAAGGTCAATGTGCCTTCCAACACCTTGCCTAATAACAAATTAAGCATATTTAGACAGAACATGCCTAACACTCTTCAACAGCATTGAACAAACATCACCAGTTCTGTAGCAACTATTTATTCAGTAATCTGGTCATTTTAGCAATCACACAGACACCTAGTTTTAATTTGCTGCTCAGCTAGAAGAGATCCAGAGTCACCTCTTTCTTCTACCTTCTACAAGACTGTTCTAACCACCAAGTGACACAGCAGGCTGGGAAAGCCTGGGACCACTTGCCTTTCCCCTTGCTCACATACACAAAACAAGGATTCCAGAAATCTAAATGGAGTAAAACATAAAAGGAGAGTGAAACTCTAGTATAGAGACTAGAGACATGCAATAGATAGGAACTCCTTGTCTCCACTTCCTCTAATGTGCCATATTAGATAAAATACTGGATTTTTCAGCAGAGCCCAGAACTCAAGACTTCCCCTCCGTATTCAGAACACTTACTCAGGCATTTGAGTGCTAGCAAGATCCCAGCATCCCAGTTCATAACTGGGCCTCTGGGAATTATCACAATATCACAGCAGTAATAATTCATTACACAGCAATGCATTTTAGTTTTAAGGGTGACAGAAGGTCTTTTGAAGTGATTTTTATGAACAGAAAAGTTAAGGAACACATGAGGATTTTGGTAGTTTGGTAGTCCTTATTGTTGAACAGTTCACTAGAAGACAGTGTAGTCCTAAAACAACTTTCAGGGGCAATGTGCTCCAGTGGTAGGGACCCAAGGAGGCAGCCAGAAACATCACTCTTACTTAGAGGCTTTGTCCCCTCTGATGAGAAAAAAGAGGACTAAGCCTGACTGTCTACCTTATTGTCCACACTACTTAACTGTAAGTCAGTCTTTGGTGCTCCACCACACAACTCCAAGAGGAATTTTCTACCAAGGGGCTTAGACCTAAGTAGCATGGACAGGAACTGGTCAATGACACTTGACTTCTGGTCCAGATGTCAGTCCCTGAGCCTCTTTTGTGCCTGGTGATGTACCCAAGAAGTACCCATCAGTGACTGTGAGAGCAGGATCCTGTGCTCCTGAAGTACTGCAGCGGTGGGAATTTTCCAGGTGAGTGAGGGAGTGTGAATCATCAGGCTCCAGAGAACTAACAAGAATGATTTAGGTAGCAGAAAGTGGTTCAATACAAAAATCAGTAAGTAAATAAATGGAGCTGCCTGGAAACAAAGCTGTACATTTGATGGCCTTACGGACTGCATTGTAAAGCATCAGACCTGTATCACACCTCTCCAAGTTCCAATACATAGAATAAAGTGTTTCTCTGAGCTCTGATCACCAAGTAATCAGCTGACAGAAGAAAGCAAATGCAGAAACAGCTCATGACATGTACTTTGGGGCTCTGAGTTAATTTTCTACCTTGAAAGCTTGCAGAATATGGTGATGTCCGTAAAAAAAAAAAAAACAAAAACACACAAAATTTTATTTTCTGAGTGTAGCCAGTTGGAGAAACAGTGCTTTGATGTTGCTGTTCCACCATGAATTTAAAGGATATAGATAATTTACAACCTTGATTAACAATCTCAGAGCTGCAATAGCTCATCCTCTTCACATCCCATCCTTTTTATTGAATATGCTTAAGTATTCATGAACACATGATGGTAATCTTGTTAACACTATGAAAAGCAATGACATCCTCATTATAAACTGCTTGAAAATGCTCATGATCCTTTCACCAGAATGAGCTTTGTACAATTAGAATCCTGAAAAAGTCACAGGTGCACAACACACAAGGTGATAAAATTGTAATTGCAAGATACAATGGCATTGTAATGTCCAGGACAGTAGATTTTGCAGCTACAGACAAAGGCCAGGACACACTACTCCTCCTTGTAATACCAATTTCTCTTAGGTGCTGTGCAACTGCGTCTTACTCACGTATTCAGGCTGAAAACAATCACAGATTCAGGGGCAGGCAGGTACTTCCATCAAAATCTGATAGACTGGAGCTATTTAAGCTTGACTTTCTCATTATGTTGATAAAAGTTTTGCTATATGGACTGTCGTGATTTAACCCAGCAGGCAGCTAAACACCACACAGCTGTTCACTCACTCTGCCCCCAGTGGGAAGGGGAAGAGAATCAGAAAAAAAGGTAAAACTCATGGGTTGAGATAAAGACAATTTAATAGGGCAGAAAAGAAACAGAAAATAATAATAATGATGATAAAAGAATATCCAGAACAAGTGATGCACAATGCAATTGCTCACCACCAGTTTGGGTCAGCTGTCCTGGTTGTGTCCTCTCCCAGCTTCTTGTGCACCTCCAGCCTCCTTGCTGGCAGGGCAGTATGAAAAGCTGAAAAGTCCTTGACTTAGCATAAGCACTGCTCAGAATATCTAAAACATGAGTGTGTTATCAACATTATTCTCATCCTAAATCCAAAACACAGCACTGTACCAGCTACTAGGAAGAAAATTAACTCTATCCCAGACAGAACACAGGATCAAAAAGGACCTTGGGGTGTTTGACCATGGTGTCTCTTGGTTTCTGCAGTGACATATTATACCATTTACAGTCATTTTATCTTTTATTATACATTAACTGCTTGCTTTGGAAGTGAGTGTGCTGGGTTTTTTGTTATTGAAATGGATTTTTGGCTACAGTCAGCAGTAGGTTCAAGTGAAGTTGATATCTTGTCTACCCTTCTGCATACCTCTTGTATCTACCACAGAGATAATCAGAATATTATAATAAATAGATGTCAAAAATCTTCAAATTCTACCCGAACCCAAATTCTTGTTCAGAAAAAAGGGACCTCTCCAAGGAAAGGTATACCAAAAAAGGCTTGGCAATTCAATTAGTTCCACCCAGCCCAGTACTCCAACCTCAGAACTTGCCTGTAGTTCCCTCATGCTATGCAAAAAGTAATATGAAACTACCCTGATATTAAAAGAGCACAGAATTCCTTCACAGCCTTAGGCTGCACTTTGATTTCAGAGAAACTCAAATTCCAGGTTTTCTACATAGGGACAACACAGTTCTGGAGTTTCAGAATATTTTCCTTTCCTTTTCCTTCCTTTCATTTTCTCACCTTCATGCATCAGGTATTGCTGGATATTGGTGAGTAGGAGAGGCTGGAGATGTATATTCAAATCTGCCACATTCCCTGTGCCTACAACTCAAGACAACCAGAGGCTGGCATTTAAATACACACACGTGTGCTGTCACATGCACATATGCAGATGCATATGGAGACAGACACAGCAAGCAGGGAGCAGATTTTAAGAAACACTGAACCCAGACAAAGTGGTTCGTTTGACATTTTGTGATGCAAGTGAGGCTCTGAGATCTGAATTCCATTTATCATTTTGGCCTTTCAAGAACTGATAGGGAAGGAAAGAATTTCAGCTACAGTTCGGCATTTCCACTTAGCCAGCTAATCAAACCACCGTTAAGTGGGATAAGTGGCAATGAAGGAAGAAAAGGTACAGCAGATGTGTCACACTCAGCCTGGAAGAGTCATATTTGACTTAAATATCTTCACTGCCCTGATGTGAAAAGGGACAGTTAGCAAAAGATTTCATTTACCTCACTGGAGACTTTCTGTTTAATAATCTCTGCAGGCAAACCGAATGAGACGGTGATATAAAAAATGCGGTCTTTTAGAAAACTGGATCCACTTCTCTGCTGTCTAAGAAACCTGCATAAGCATAAGCACTTCTGGAAAAGGGTGGGTATGTGGCAAACACTTCTGCAAACATGTTGCATATTACATTTTTTTGGCATTTACCTGCCCAGACGTACAAGAGCACATAAAGCAGTGCAGAATTCAGCCCATCACTTCCAGTAACGAGACTATACTTTGCATTCAGAAAAGCTTTTAAGTGCATGTTTAAGGTTAAGTGTGGGATTCGTCACCCTTCCTCAGCCTGGAAGCAACATTTGGGTGCATCTCTGCCAATGTAATCCACTGGAGCGAGGCACATTTTTCTTCCTGTGAATGAACTATTCATATCCCCAAAAAGCAATTTCATCCATTCCAAAACAATTTATGAATTCAACATTAATTTGACAAATAGTTTCAGCTGGGAAGGCTTTCTCAAATTTAGACTGGCATAAAAAAATACCTGAAAGAGCCACTTCTTTGCTCCAGTTGTCGCTAACCCATATATAGGAAATGTGAAGTTCTTAAAAGGGACTCAAACCCCCACCTTCTACCTCTAAAGGAAGGCTCCTAAACAGCACAAGGTAAATTATCTAAAATTACGGTCTCAATATCACTCCTTGATACTGTTCAGCTTTGCATAAACTGCTTATGAAATTCCCTGGAACTGGGGCTGGAAGCCAGGTGTCAGATCTTTTGCTGGCTCAAAGATGCTGCCGAATGGTCTGCTGCAAACTGACATCCAAAGAAAGAAATTAAAAAAGAAGAATGAATGCTTCAGTGTACCACTACCCGCATTCCTCAAATTGGCCTTCCTAGATATGTAGATGCTTCACGCCTTCTGTCAAGACCTTCTCCAAACAGCGTAATTGAATTCTGTTATCTCCTTTGTTTCTCACATCTGTCTTCTTCTTCAGTTATTTATTTATATTCTTTTTATCCAAGCTGGTAAACTTGGATCCTAAAGCAAACTCTGCCGTCACTGTACCTTGAGAGGGGTGTCCATTTAATCAAACAAAACTGAACAAAAATTACAAATCTGGAGTGAGATCGGTAGCTTGCCAAGGCAGTAACGGACCCATAGATAATTGCATGTTGTTGTTACTAGCCATTAAATGGTTGCCTACTTCACGCCTGAGGTACCTGCCTTAATGGTTACCAATTGATTTACATAGTTAAGGTCTTTCCAGAAAGATCATCTGGATTTACTGTCCTCAGTTGCTAAATACTGATACAGAGAGGTTCCATCAGGAAACCAACAAAATATTTTGAGTGTGAAGCTGGAATGAAATGCATAATAATTAAAGCAAGTCACAGAGGAGAGAATTTGTATTTAACATGTCTTTACCAAAACAGAAGATATTAATATATTTGAGAAACTATTTAAAAAAAAAAAATAAAAAAAGCTTCTCTAGAGATTTGTTGGTTGGTTTGGGGGTTTGGGGTTTTTTTCACAAATTTTAACTTAACCTGGAAGAACTGAGGCTACCAGTGTAAATGAGTTGAAGACATTAAAAAGTCTCTCTGATAAGTAGTAGAGAGGGAAATATTTCCTCTGCGCTAATTCAGGGTCACTTTATGTTGAACACCCACGGCAGCTGCTGTGGAGAAAACCCCTTATTAACAGGAGGTGCCGTGTCCAGAGCAGAACCTTTTCTAATCACCGGTTAGCTGTGACCCTAGGATCTTTTCCAGCAGCCACACCTCATCTCAGGCTTAAAGTGAGATTGCACAGGATGATTCATTCGCTGAAAGTCTATTAAAAAGAAATGTGGGTTTATAAATATGCCTATCCACTGACTTTTGTCTCTTCCTCTTTAAATCAAGCATCTTTTTCTATGCAAATTTGGAGTCAAAGGCAAGATGCATTTCAGATGTAATAAAGCCAGCAGGCTCAGGCTCAGGAAGTTTCTCAGGTGAAGAAACCAAATCTGCTTATACAAAGAAAAAAGTCTTATCCTGCAGTGTCAGAGTAATATGTTCTTCAAGTCCTGACCATTATGCATTCCATTTATACCACTTCTTTAATCAAAGCTGAACCTGGTGAATTGCAAATAAGAACGAAAACATTAAATGTGAAAGGCCAACTCGCTCATCTATATTTTTTGTCAAAATGACAGTTTTAAAATTACATAGGTAAAATACTTCACTAAATAGGGTTATAAATGTGTAATTCGTCATGGCAGAACATTTTTATGCATTTTAAAACTACTCTTTTATTTTAAGAGGTGAGGACGCAAAATGGTAGGCTCATTCTTCATCTTTTCATTTTGCAGTTTATTTTTGACATAGCAGAGATGCAGTATGGTTGGAAAAGCTTTTGGAATGGTATTTGTACCTTTCTCTTTCTAAGTTGTTGCTTACCTGAGGGCATATTTCAAAAGTGAAGGTAAGTTCCCACCCTGGTTAGTGCATGTACATACACACCACAAGCCTTTTACTAAGTAAAATCTTCATTGCTTCACAAAGGCTGTATATTGTTAAAATAGGGACACTCCATTCCCCGCACCCAATCCTTTAGTAAGATACTGTGTAGCTGAAGCAGGAGAATCACATCTCTTATCCCGCTGTTTAAGGGAATACCTGAGTAATCAGTGTGCAGCATAGTGTCGGGTGTACAGTTCCCCAGTGGCCATGGATTTGTTACTCTGTTAAACACAAATCACTGGGAAAACTTAGAGGAGAAGGTAAGCATTAAAGCTGAAGAAATAAGACAAATGCTTTACTAGAAACTCCCATTGCTTCACTGTAATTTGCCTGAAATCCTTGTTCTTCATTGCAAGTGTGAATTCACATAGTGAGATTGCAACAAAGGATTAAGATAAAACTCCTGGCATGGAGTTGGGGAAGAATAACATCTTTGCAAGGTCATATAGAGAAGAAGATCACTGCATCCAGGTAGTCTGCTGCATATGATGTTTTTGAGAGTCTGGCAAGAGCAGAGCTTGAGGCAGGATGAGGAACTGTCACAGAGAGAAAGAAAAAGAAAGGAAAATGTGATCTGACTCCTGTTACATCCTGGGGAGATTGTCTCCAAATTCCACACTGGGACTGGGTTACCATGAAGACACTGACCCAGAATAACATCCTTCAGGTCTAACATTAACCCCAGTGCCTTGTGGACCACAGTTCAGAGCATTTTACCTGTGTGATTGTGAACAACTGTCCAGGAAGCAATTTATTCCTCCCATTAAGTTTTCTGGGTGTGAGACTGAGGCCACCATGGAGACCTGAGCAATAAAGTTAACCAACTGCTGCACTTTGATTTCAAGAGTTTTCAGCTGCGTATTTGGTCCCCAGACGGCCCTGCTCCCAGATGGCAGTCACCAAAAAAATCACAGGTACAAGAAGATTGTGAATCTTCTTGCCCCTTGCCACACAGAGGAAGATGATCTCAGTGCTGCTTGTTTGAACCCTCTGCAGCAAAGCATGATGGCCAGGTCTTTGAGGAACTTGCTGCCATTCCTGAGTCACCCAATAGTTTGCTGGTGACCATGGTCCTTGCCTCAGTTTCCCCTTAGTCAGGATTTGATCACAAGAGTGTTTTCCATTTCCCTGTGGAAGCAACCTTAGGCTGGACAGGGAACCTCAGGTGGACTGGATTTTCACTGTAGGCAGCAAGAGTTTTCAAAGTAAATGGGTTGACTTCCCATGTTTTATTATGAAAGGAAAACAAAAATATTTTTTATGTGTTTTCTGATGCTTTTTTAGTTACCTCTGGTAAAAAAGCAAAACAAGCTGCAATGAGGGAGTTGCATAAACCCATAATTTGGCAGCCAATTAGTCTTTGATTTAGACAGTTGCTTTTTGAATATTTTTTTTAATGTGATTCCTTGCAGCTGAGAAATTTACATTTTAAAAAGTGCTTAATGCCAAGGCAGCAGTGGAATCCCACATTTGTCAAAGAAGTAAACTGAGACGAAACCCAGTCCTTGTTGACATCCTAGGCTGGGACTGCTTCAGTAGCAAAAGAAGGAGAGGAGGGGAGGAATTCTTCCTCTACTGATCAGGGGCTTGTGGAGACAAGCAGGGGAGCCAGATTCTGTGTTGCCTTTTTGCTCTAGTTGGGATGGGACATACACAGACGTGCACCGCAGATGGAAATACCTCCCATATAGCTTAAAGCAACTGTGCAAATTCGTTATGAAAGGTGGAGATAAGATGGTCTAGAGCACAACAGCAAGGGGGAAAGTGCAACTGTGACATTTTCCTAGTGACTCTGTCCAGAGAGGCTGCAGACACAGGTGTGACACTTGAGCTGTCTTTACCATCCTCAGAAAAATCAAGGTAGCCTCTAAATCGAAACAATACTAGTGCAGGCATCTCGTTTGCAATCCGGCTACAGTCAGCTCTTTGGGCTGTGTATAGATCTAGTGGCAAGAACAAACTGCAGCTTCTTTCATAAATGCAGATGCTGGAGCTTGCTTCATTTTAAACACAGTCATGTCAGAACCACTCTGCTTTGTACGGAATACAAAAGGAGACAAAAAATACTGTCGTTCACTGTAATGAGACCAGTTGCTGGAAGAAACATCAGCCTTGCTGAAACATAGGAGAAATGCCATGCATGTTGAACCCTGCTAGAAATAACAGTTTCTGAGTACCCGAGGTTATCCAGAGAAAACAAAAGAATATGGCAGCTTGTATATGGGTGTACAGTTTGGTGAAGAATGGAGTTAGGAGTCAGATGAGTTATAGTGGATGTGGATTAGGCATCGACATCCCTTGAAAAGTTCACAAGGTACATTTCCGCCTTCTTTTTTAGCTTCTTAACTGTTTTAGAGGCCTGACACTAGAACACTCCCAAAGCGTGGTCTTGTTCAAGGCCAAAGTCATGGTTCCTCACAACTGGGGCACATGGCACAGGGAGAGCTCCTGGCCTTCTTTTCCATGCCTGATAATTAGGAGAAGGAGAAACAGAAGTCTTATTAACATGGAGATACTTGCCTTAATAATTAGTCTGTCATGTGCTGTTCTTGCATGGCTTTTCCGTGGGACCAAGGGGGAGATCTGTGGTTATTTACAGCAGCCTGGGTGGGGTTACTGGGAGTCCAGGTTGAAGAAAATTCCTAATGAGGCATGTGAGTGATATCTAGCAGGCTGAGCATGGGAACAACTAATCAGTTCCCACGCTGGTACAGCAAGTTCAGCAAGGGCTGCCGCGACATTTGGGCCTGGAGCACTTGCCCTGTGAGGAGAGGCCAAGGGAGGAGGGCTTATTCATCCTGGAGCAGAGACAGCATCAGGAGGACCATACAGCAGACCCCAGGGCCTTCGAGGAGGTCAGCAAGAAGATGGAGGCAGGCTGTTCAGAGCAGTGCATGACAGGAGAGCAAGACATTCTGAGCAGGTACGAGGAAAGCCTTTTCCACTGTCAGGCAAATTAAGAAGCAGAGCAGGTTGCCCACTGCAGGTTTTCAAGACGTAGCTGAATAAAGACCTGTAAAACCTAGCCTGTCCCCACAGCTGGTCCAGCTTTTATCAGTATGTTGGACTAGAGACCTTCTGAGGTCCAGCCCAATCTGAATGATTTTATAACCTACTTACCAAATTCCAGAAGGATTTGGTCTTGTGGTGATTTAGGAAGCAGAAGGCAGCACCACAAAAGTGCTAATAGCCCTGGAGTAGTGCTATCAGCTAGGGGATTTTTCTTTTCAGATTCCTTCATGAAGACAGCATGGGATTCACCTCAACTAGCAGTGAGATCCTGAAAGTTAGATTTCCAGTCTCAGCCAGCTCTGTGAGCCCTCTCCATAGTCAAGGGGAAGAATGGGAAATTCATCTTGTCATAAGACAGGGTCCGAAATGGGGGAATGGATAGGCACCATCACTTTGGAGGTGACAATGCTCTTGTTTAGAGAGAGGATGCTCAGATGAATAGCTTGATCATGCACCGTTTACACAGCTAAAGCTGAAAGAAATTAGTCCTGTCCTAAGTCCGAGGGAGATGCTGGCTAATCTTACACTTGCATTTAATCAGGGTGCTGAACTGGCTTTGACAGGAATTGCAGGAGCTCAGAGCCACTCTGAGACAGGGATGGCATTTGCTAGTTTAAAAAGCAGAACATGTGAGGGCATGACTCCTGCTATGATCCCCTCCAGCAACTGTGTGCAGAGTGATGCCCTGGTTAAGCTCCCAGAATTAGGCATGGGAATGTCTACACGACAAGTGAAGGGAGAGCTAGAGAATGCAATTTCAGTGAATTGGCTGGGATGGGATTTGCAGGATTAGCACAGCAGGTATAACTAATTGCATTTATCCTGCCCAAGCAGCAGGCATCAGTGTAATGTGCCTGGAGTTGTTGTGCACTCTATGTTTCTCATCCAGGTTTCTCCAATCCATCCTACACACACATCCCTTAGGGAATCTGTCTGCTCTATGTATAATACACTGGTCTAATCTCTGCTATCCTTCTGCCAGACTATGCGACTCAGGCCCCACTATAGTCTCCTGTAGCTTCATGAGCTTCCAGAGGTATAACAGGGAACATATTATGTCTGCTCAGTTCTGTTTAAGCATATAAATCAATTTCTTCTGAGTTCTTAGGCTAACCGTTTAGGACCAATCCAAAAAAGAGCTGTTGGGTGTCTGTGAGAAGCAGAACGTGGGCTGTACAGTGCAGAGACAAAACCTTTGCTCAGATGCTCCTGGTCCCAAAGTACCTACATGTTTTTTTACATCAAACCTCCCTCAGTGCCTGAAGATCTTCTGGGTGTGCACAGGTGAACCTTCAGTTCTGACAGCACTAATAAGCTCCATCTCACACCCAAGCCCAATTAGCATTCAGAAACCCACTCTAACACCTCTTCAGTTTCATGTTTATCACCTAACACACCTACACCATCGGGGTCTTTATCAAGCACCATGGGTTTCACACCCTGCTTTGAAAAGGCAGCCAGAAGAGGAGGTTTCTGTCCCTGCCTTTGCATGGTACTAACAGCAGGCATAGATCACTGAGGGGACCTGCACTCGGTCCCCACTATTTCCTGAGGAGATTCAAGACTACAACCACCTCCCAAAGGAGGCTCTGAAAAAACAGGCTTTTATGCTCACATGGCTGTCTGATTGTAGTCCTCAAACTCTTACTGAAGGTTTTCCACTGCATAGGAAATAGTTAACTTTGTACGCGCTGGGAGCAGAAAGAAAGAGAGCAAGAAGCAGCCCGGCTCCATAGCCTGGCATGGACCTGCTTAGAAGAGCACCAGAACCCACATCCCTCAGGGGATGCACTCATGTTTCTGCTCTTGACCCCAATGACATCTTTTCTTTGCATCATGAACAGGACAAGTGAAAAGAGAGCTCCCACGCTCAAGCAGCCCACAGTCAGGTGTTTACAGCACCTCGGAGGAGCAGTGAGATGTGGATTGCAGTCTCCCCAGGGAAAGGTAGGAGCTGAGCGTAGGCTGTTTCTTCTTGGGTGACTGCACTGGGCTGTTACATAAGAAGGTGATACAGTTTCAACAGTATATCTGCATTTAAAGACATAAAATCTAAAAAAAAAAGAGTGAGGCATATATACCACTTCGGGAGAGAAAGTTAAAAACACTCTGAGAGTAAAATATGGAGTTCTGGGGTCCAAGTGGATGGAGGCACCTGACGCCATAGTAGTGTATTAGAGGTGAGAAGAGATGCGAAGATTGATTCTTGTCCTCTGATTGTCTCTGTTGGATGGGTCACAGTGCACTGCTTGCAGAGGCAATAGCTCAGGTCCTGGGAGCAACATCACCACCCAACATTTTGAAAGCTAATTTACTCAGACAAAGCATCACATGAACTGTGGCCACTCCAAAGCTGTTGCTTTGGAGCTAGCCCAGGTCTCTCTAGCTGGAGCTATATCTGCACCATGTAGACATACTCCTTCCTGACAAATAAGTTTTGGGTGTGATTGTTAGGATCTTCAAGATAGCTAGGCTGAAAACTGTTGCTCCATGAAAAAGAGTTTTCATTGATTTCAGGGAAGCCAAGCCTACTTTCCTGACTTCTTGCACTAAAGAGAGCACAAGCATCCAGAAATTAAATCAGTGTTATGACGCCATCATTTTCTTTGTGTTCCTTTTTACTTACCTCTGTAAGTGTATTTAAAAGGGTTCACATATACGTAAAATATTGATGGTTTTGTGAACTTTGAAAACACCACCAAAGTGAAAAGTATCCCAGTCATATATTTTTATATCAAGAGACATTTCTCTATGATCACCTTTTAAGTATTCTTATATGCTAGAATATTTGTTTATTACTATTGAAACTCATACTGGAAACTGTTTTTAGAACTGTGTTCTTACTTATATTTTGATTCCCTTTTTATTAATAGCTTTAATAGGCTATTACTTTCTAGTAAATTTCTGCCTGTAATTTGAAAAGATGAAACAAAGATTTTAAATAAAAGTCCTTTTTTGTTCAGCTAATAATTTTTATTTTTGTATCATATTTTACATATAGAAGGCTTAAGAAAAAATAAATGAAAATAGTTTTGCAAGAAGCAACACAGAACACTAAGGCCTTTTGTGGTTTTTCTCCATAAATAGCCCAAATCTGCCACCTACTGATATGAAGTAAAATTTAATGGAACCAGCCATTTCGATTTTCCACTGGAAAAAGCTTGCTTACTTTCCAGCTATGCAAAACCAGTGCCATCTAGTGGCTATTTCCAAGATTACTCAGAAAAAAAAAAAGCCAAATATTTATAAAAATTTCTATTGCTGCTGGCTGCACCACAAGCTACTTAGCTATTTTGGAATGGATTCAATAGGCTTAGTGTCCTGCAACTCCGTACAAATCTTCACAGCTATCCTCTGAGGTGACATATAAACCTGTATGTTCGTTTGTAGTTTATTTTGACAGCAACAAAACCAAGACACTGTGGAAATTGCTTTTCAGGTTAAACACACTCTTTATTTTTCTTTATTTTATACTTTTGGTTTGTTTCTACTTTTTTTCTGTCCCTTATTGGATCATCTAGACTTTCAGGGATTTTGAAAGGCTAAAAAAATATTGATTGCTTTAAGCTTGCCTTAAAAGAATGGAGACCTAGCTCTTTTTCACAAAAGCAAATATAATTTGCGAAGTGAAATGATCTGTGTTTTGTAGTATGCCACAATAACAAACAAAAGACATTAAAAGTATCTACAATTTTGCTGTTTCATATTTCTTCCACCATTTGATGAATATTGCTTCCAAATCACAAATTCATCCTGCCAAGCTCAGTAAACATGAAAAGAATAATTTTTATTTACAGAGAAGTCCCGTGCTTTCAGATGCATTGTTAAAAACAGGGAAAAGAGGCATTGCCATAGACAAGGACTGCTTCTGGGACTCGATGCCTAAGTACCTGAAGAATTAGATAGTCAGTCATGGGGATTTTCAGATATTCACCTTCAAAAACTCTTTTAACATTTAGGCCATCTTGCTTAAGGGCAAACAAATTCAGATGCAGGTCTGATGATGCAAGTCTTTTAAATGTACTTTGGTAATGCTTTGTTGTGGAATCAAATTGGAAGACAGCCTTGTATACATGTGTTAATTTAGAGGCATATGAAGAACTCGTATTACTCTGTAATGTGCCTCCAATCAGAAAGAGAGGCTTACCGCTCACAAAAGGATGGTGTCGGCTCCATTTTACATTTGAAATGAGAGAGGACCCATCATCACTGGGTTATTCTTCCTTAGCTTTAGGTTTGCAAAGAGCCAGATGCCCACATCTGATCTGACCACCTGAGGGTTCTTCTAATACTTAAGAAAGTTAACAGGTGGTTTTGATGCATTTTTCTTTTAGAATTTAGGTATTTTCTCTTTCAAGGTGAAGTGAATTGAGCCACAAAGGTGCTTACTACCTCTTGTCAACTGTAAGAGCATGTAGACCAGTAGCTTAGAGGTGAGCATCTCTACACAGGCACAACCAATCAGGGGAAACTCTGTTTCTGGTTAGAGTTGGGCATAGACCTAATTGTTGTCAGGAAATAACGTTGTTATTTTTGATCCTAACAAGTTTTTAGCATTAGTCTGGGCTAGTTCCGCTGCTTTCCAAAATCTTTCAGTGTAGTACACGGGGGACTGATGTTCCTAGGAATGATTCCTTTAAGAAAATACTCCAGTTAGATGCCAGACAGAAAATCTGGAGTCTCCATTTTGGGAATCAGTTTATTTGGATGCAGAAGGTACAAAACATGACAGGTCCTTCAGTAAGTATCACCCAACTTGTTGAATGTCCCTTGGAGCTCATTGGGAAAGCCTAAGAAACATACAGAAAAATAAAAGCATTATTGTCTTACCATAAAAAAAAACCAACTTTCATGCAACATAAAGCAAAAGTGCATCTTTAATTCTATCATCAAAAAGAAAGACATTACAGACTCACAGGGCCTGACAAAACTGTGTTTCATTTAAACAAGTGCAATGCCTCAGTAACACAGAGGACAGTATGCAGGGGCATGAGATTATGTGGGCTTCTGCCTTCACTCCCATGGAAAGTCCATCAGCATTTGCAAAGGAATTAGTTTGCTCTGCCTCAAGGCAGCAAAGGAAACCTTCCAAAAATGACTTTAGCAGAAAACAACTCTGCACTGAGCTCATATGAGGCAGGCAGACTAACACAGCTGCAGTATGGGGGTATGGGGGAAGGAGGACTCCTGTCATCCATCTCACCAGTCCCATCCTAGGGATAGGATGAGCGATCGACTCTCACTTGAAATTTGTCATGCATTTGTTGACACCAAAGACAATGGTGTCAGAGTGATTTAAAATGTGGTCTCACAAATGCACAGCCCATGGGCAACACTATTCAGAATGTACTGGTAGAACGTACTGGTCAAGAAATAGGAGACATGAACTGCATCAGCAGTTCATAGTTTGAGGAGGAGGGATGTTTGTACATGTAATAGTAAGTAATACCAAAAATATGAAGGAAAAAACCACTCGGTCTGCATGCTTCAGGTGCTCACACAATGTTCCATCAGAAAGTTGTGGTCCAGAACGCATGCCACTGAGTTAGATAGCTGGAGTGAGTTACAGCTGTGCCCAATATCAGGTGCTTAGCCCTGGCATATAAGCGAGGTCTGACTAGAGAGCCAGCCCTTCCAAAATGCTTACCTGCTGCTGTGAACAGCGCAACAAGACACCTGTCCGATAGACCCCTTCAGGTAGCCAAGGCAATGCAGCTAGCTTCCAGTCTCTCTTCAGTGACCTTCTAGCACTGGCATTTTTTTTTTTTAATCAATGTATCAATGGAAGCAGGTCTCTGCACAGTTTTGGAGGGAAAACAGCCTCAGCCTGAGGGATCTCAAACCTTACATCCTTGGAGGGCATCGCAGGCACTGTAGCCTGCCCAGTGGTGAGAGCTGAGCACAAGCAATTAGCCTCTCTAATTGTTGTTGAAGTTGCACCACTGGATGAGCAAAAATTCATGTCTTCAGACCAGGAGAACAGGCAATGGAGAACCTGAGTCTTATCTGAGAGGAGGCATACCCTGAGTAAAACAATACTTTTCATCCCTTGGTACTTCCTTTCTTACCAACCACCACAACCATCCTGTCTGATGCTCAGTCTCAGAGCTCCCATCACAGTTTTGCTGCATTTTCAAGCAGCAGCTGTCACACCTTCACCTGTGCCTCCTTCATGACTGTGAAACGGTCCTCATAAACTTTAGCAAGGCCTCTTTGCTGTTCACCTTCAAGATCCCCTCAAGTTTATCTCATTGTCCCTTTGTACTTCCCACTTGACTTTATCCACCTCTTTTCTCCTTTTTAGATAGAAAAGTGTTTGGGGAGAGCTCCCTTTCTGCTCTGTGCTTGTGTTGCAGGCAGCATGTGTGAATCCGAGTCCCTGAGCAGAGCTCCCAGGAGAGGAGCATTTGATGAATCAGTAGACATAAAATTGTCATTCTGGACATCACGGAAACATCAAGTTCATCCATATCTGTTGAGTACTCTGAAATGAAAAGAAGGTTGGCACACAACCAAAGATGGAGACAGTCTTCTTTCAAAAATTGATGTTATAATCTCTCTTGTCTTCAAAGTAGTTTTCTATAAAATGGGGAGGATCAGCAATGGACTCCACATGATTTTGCTTGGGGCGAGCTTACAAAATAAAAAGGTGAAGCATTACAAAGCTAAGCAAGTCAAAGTAAAGACAAATCATTCCTGTGGTGAGTTGCTCCTTGCAGGATCAAAATTCATTTGGAAGCATCTTAGCACTGAGTTTTCAGGGCCCCATATTGACAAATGAGACTACCACCAGCAGACCCAGGGCAGGAGTTTTATTAATGTTCGCTGTTCCTTCTGTTTATTGAAGCTTTGCTCATGCATCTAAATGACAGAACTAGAACTTTCTTGCCATTTTAGGACATTGCTGCCTGCATTTCAAAAAATACTTCTACAATGACCTTGATCAATCAGTTTGCCACTACTCAGTGCTTTTATCTAATGATAAGTATTACAGACAAAATGTAATGGTACTGAATCAGTGACAAAATTACCACTGCCTTGCAGTGACTTAAGATTTTTCACATGCCTCTGCTAAAATCACCAGGAAAAGTAGTCCTAGCAAACAAAAGGGACTATGACTAATTCAGTGTGACCCAATGTTTTGTTTTCCTCTGTCAACATGTTGTACTGTTGCTACTTTGCCTGTGTCAATAGTTACTGGAAAACCCTCCTTTTCTAGCTTTCTTACCTGAAAACGTATTAAGACATAAGGGAATACTTGAATGATGCATGTTAAAAACATACTAAATGGAAAGTAAATGCAATTGGGTGTTCTGAAAGAAATTTTGCATGTCAAATATTTTTAACTGATTATTTTTTTTCCCCTGGTATAATAAGTTAGGTTTTACAATTCATCATTTTCCATGATTCACTGACCTTATATAATATCCATTTGCATAACACTGCTTATTTGAATATCAGTTCCACCCCTGCAACAAAACCTGAAAACTTCAAAAATATTTGTTATCACAGTCATTGTTTATGAAATTCATCTGGTGTTCAGTTTTGGGCCCCTCACTACAAGAAGGACATCAAGGTGCTGGAGCGTGTCCAAAGAAGGGCAACGAAGTTGGTGAAGGGTCTAGAGAGCAAGTCTTACGAGGAGCGGCTGAGGGAGCTGGGGTTGTTTAGTCTGGAGAAGAGGAGGCTGAGGGGAGACCTTATCGCTCTCTACAACTACCTGAAAGGAGGTTGTAGTGAGGTGGGGGACAGACTCTTCTCCCAAGTAACAAGCAATAGGATGAGAGGAAATGGCCTTAAGCTGCACCAGGGGAAGTTTCGGTTGGATATTAGGAAAAACTTCTTCACCAAAAGGGTTGTCAAACATTGGAACAGGGTGCCCAGGGAGGTGGTGGAGTCTCCATCCCGGAAGTATTTAAAAGAAGGGTGGACATGGTGCTTGAAGATATGGTTTAGACTTGGCAGTGATAGGTCAGCGGCTGGACTCGGTGATCTTAAGGGCCTTTTCCAACCTTAACAATTCAATGATTCTATAAGACCAAGGCAGCCTAGTAGAAATATTTATGAGAACTAGTGATCACAAAATACTAATTTAAGGTGTGTTGAATTTTAATTTTGCCAAATCTTACAGCAGATGAAGATATACAGCTGAGCGTACTTCAAAATTTTAATTCCAGCCACCCTCTTCACCAAGAGAAAAATATAAAGTTTATTTCTTCTTTCCTTGCCAAAAAAACCCTGAAAATTTTTTCAAACATCTCTTAATTAAAATAGTGTCTTTTATAATTTCAGTTAAATCATAGCATAGTCAACGTGTGTTTCCTTTAGATTTGTATTATAATATTCAGTTCATAAACAAAAAAATATAGAGATCCTGTCATATTTTAAAATCTCAATGCAAAATTAATAATTAAACCTCTGAAATTTCTCTATTGTACCAGGAGTTGAGATGATGGACTTGTACGTGTTTCTGCCAGCCTCTATGCCATCTTTAGAAGCAGTAGGGAACTGCAATCACTTTCTCACACTTCTCTAGTGCAGGTGTGGTCCAGCAAGCAGATAATGGAGGCCCTAAAAAGAAAGTCAGTCCCTTCAGCTGCCACTAATGGACTTCTGCTAGCTTATACAGTATGTGCAGCTGAAAGCCCAGACTGTCACCCTCAGAGAGATATATAGTTTCTGAGTCTTGAGTGTATATCTCTGTCCAGCACTGATTCCCAGCCTTCAGGTACATCAGGCCATTTGAAGTTATCCTGGAGACCTCTGCTTCTAAGCACCTTTTGCACCTTCCTGACCCAGTGCTAAAATGTGGGAAAGAACTGGAAAAGGCCCCTGCAGAATTTTAATTCCTATCTAAATCAGGACATTGCTAGGGATGTCCTATAAGACCTCACACAGCTCAGACTCTGCTTCTTGGCAGGGAGCCCTCGCACACCACTTTGGGAGGATTAATAGGCCGTTTCTCCCAGGGCTTGTAAGAATCCTTGCTCCAGCAGAATTTGCTAAGACCTCTAAATTATGTCTGTAATATCAAACTAAAAAGGAACAGGAAGCACTCCTGACCCCAGTGTCAAGGATGAAGATCACACTGCCTTGGATTAGCCTCTTACAGGAGATCAGTCCTGCAGAGAACCAGCTGGAGCAATCTAAGACAGGACCAGGGAGTAAATTAGTAAATGTGGATAATCAAGGTCCCCTTCCTTAATTTGTTCTCAGGCACTATTTTATATACCAGTTCAAACTTACCCCTGAAAGTTGTTCTTGTGCATTTATCAAGCAAACATGGAGAAAGGACAATCATCTTACCCAAATTAATTTCAGAGCTAAGTTGTATTCCCACTCATTCAATTTGAATAAGCATGCCAGAAGCACATGTATTTTTTTCTTATGCAAGACCATCTTCAGAAGTGTTCTGAGGCACCCAGAAGATCAAGACTAGACCCCAAGCATGAGATTGGCAGAATCTGCCTCCTTGCAGGTCCTGCCGGGGCCATGGCATGTAGTATGTGCTGAGACATCCAGAGCTCTCAAGGCTTGAGCAACATCACGGACTCCACCAGCAAAAATTTACACAATACCAGACTTAGGCAGAGGAAGAAAGGATCTCAATTGTAGATTTAAGTGCATGCGTCCCCTCTGTGAATCTGTCCCTATGCTTTCATGTTGCAAGTACTGTAACCTTCTTCACACTCTGCCTATTCAGATCCCTAATTATATTAAAGCCTATCATCGCTTATTCATGAAAGCATCTCTTTAGCACATTCAAAGTGACTGATCCCCAAGGTTAGAGTTACAATGACAGAGAGGGACGTGTGTGTTTTCACAGAAGCACTCTTTAAATGAGTTTTCTTTTGTAACATTTTCAGAGAGCAAGGTCATTTCTATTGGTTTTTTTCAGCTGGAACTCCTTAGCACTAGAAAATTAGATTGTGTAATCTATATACTTTGTCACCTGATCTCCAGCCTGAGTACACTACCTAGCTCCAGTGACTGTCTTTAATGAGGTGGAAATGTATATAACCCTTTTAAATATGCAGGCTAACATTTTCCACCATCTATAATCATGCAAATCATTATATAGTTGTCTCTGCATGACAGAAGTAATAACATCTTATAGAGACCCTGTTAAAACTCACTGAAATCATCTACACAGATGGATATGATTTTATAGAAAATACAACACAGACACATTAATTAGTTACAAACCACCACTACCATCTCCTAACAAGCTATGTGACATGGGCTAAAGCGTGTACTGTATAATGATACGATTTTGTTTTGTTTGCTGTAGATAACTGAAACACTCCCAAACAGTTAATAAGATCAAAAAATCACAAGCTGTTATCATTTTTCAAGACATAGAAGTACGATGTATTATGTCATGTATATACTTGATTTTAAGACAAATGTTACTGTAACCATCCCTTAGCATCTTCTGAGATGTTTCCTTTCCTCCCCTCCTTTCCCCACTTCATTTCATCCATCAACAGTGGTGGAGCTTGTAAATTCATGCCCCTTTTCAACCATAACCTCAACTGATGGCTATTTATCCAAGATCTAGGCACAGTGTCCTATTCAGACACTGTGTATGGCTGGGGATACTTATACTTTCCAAGAGGAACACACTACCAGAGGATGCATTTTTGATACCTCTGTTTCTACCTGCATGTTTTGAGGGTTCTTTAAGATATGCAGGAAGCATCCCAAGCTCCCACGGACATAGTATATTCATTTTAAAATTTAAAAAAGAAAGTCACAGCCCTGTTTTAAAAAAAATAAACTTCATTTTAATTTAACAGTAATATTTTAGAAGGAATTTCATTGAAATAAACATTTTTATAAAAACTGGCATTAAAAATCATACAGAACTTTTAAACAAGTCCCATGAGCCCCATTCAGAGCTCACATGAGATGTGAGTTTGTACTTCACACCTCTCAATCTCCTACACAGGTTTTTGAAAAGTCCTAAAGCAAAGTCCTCAGATGTCAGTGTGTAGGAAAAAGAGCCCAGCAATAGTCCCTTCCTGGCAATGTAAGAAACAGCATCTTAGAAGAAGCAGGGGCTCTTGCTGAAGGCAAAAAAACTAGCCACAGGAAAACCTGCCCTTTTACACCATACCTTCAGTAATTACATTTCCCCCTTTATCCTTTTCAGGCTTCTTGGTCACATTTTCCCATTAGGGGAGAGTACACTCACAAGGGTTTCTGGAAAAAAGAGTGGCTGGCCTATGGTTCAGACCTTCCTGTGGCTCCATGTCCCATCTGTGCACTCTCTCACATGGTGAGGCTGTAAAGAGGAGGTGTAGCTTCTTCTTCTTTAGGGCCCTCAAGTAGTTTCTGTTACGGTAAGATAAAGACACAGATTCTCTCACCCTGTCCCTTGGTCCCCTGGCTCCTCTACCCACCACAAAGTTGCACAAGCTTTATTCTTTACCACACAATCCCACATATTTTAAAGACATTTTCATTCCTTTACTTTTCCCCTTCTTCCTATTTCAAGTTCCCTTTTCATGCACATACCCGCTCTAGAACACCCCTAGCCAGACTGGTGAAGTCTAAGGGCACTTAATTTCACAGCTTCCTCCAAAAGAAGAGCTATTTAAATGAGTATGACATGCCTATCCATGCAACAAATATTCACACAAGCACAAATACACATCAAGCTTGTAAGTGCCCTCAAAATCAGGCAAATAGTTTCTACATGGACTGAATTTTACCTGCACAGTTTTTACAACCATTCAGCCGGCTCCAGGCAGTGAGGTAATCTGCTCACTTGGAAGGAGGGACGTGATCCTTGTACACCCACCAATTCAATGGGAAGCATGAGCAGAAGATAGAGATAGGACACTAATATCTGGGGACAGGCTCTTTCTGAGGGTGAGATGCAAGAAATCTCTGGAAAAGGAGAGAGTTTGCACAGTGGGAGCTTGTCTTGCTTTCCATACCACATAACAAAGACTGAATATTCAATGGATAAGGGTCTCACACTTGAGTCCCCTTGACCCCTAAATTAACCTGGCAACTGAATCAGCTTTTCTGATCTACTAAAAAAACTAACTATTTTTACAATTTTTAGGAGCATTTTCACTGGGGAAACAAGAAAGAGAAATGTATATGTAACCTATATTAAAAAAATGTGCAGGTATTTATCTCCAAGTTATCTAATAGCCTCATTGCCCAGTCACACAGCTGGGATGTGAAAAACACACACACAAAAAAAAATCCTTGTCGAAAGAAAAAAGAGTTCTGTTCAGTTTTTAAGGCACAAAATTTCATGGGACAGGAAAATCGCTTCTCACAAAGATGTATTAAAGCTGCCCTTTGTGGAGTAAAGAAAAATCCCAGAGGTCAATTAGAAGAGAATATGCCTCTAGCTTCAAGAAAAAAACCCACAAACTTAATGGAGATCTATTGGAGGACACCGATGTCTGCTTCAGAGAGACAAAGGATATAAAGAAAGAGCAGTCTTTATAATGAGAAACCTCTGCTCTTTCTCCGAGTGTCACAGACTTTGCCATTGACGTGCTATTCCTCTTCCTTCTCCTGCTCATTCAGGCCAACTCCATTGTGCTGCTGTTCACAGCTTTAATAGCTATCTGCTTTGGGCATCATTAAAAGTGCTGTGGCTTGAGGCAGTAATAAGTCTCTGATCTGTTTATTAATGACAGCAATCCATAAACAAATAAGTTCCATTTTGTCTGGAGCCTTGCTGTGGCTTAAAATGCATCTGAGGACCATTTCTGCTTTAAGTTTCTGATTGTGCTGAGTCCCATTAAGTCACAGGAAAATACAACTTGCACATCACGGTGGCTATTCTGTGGTTAATGGGTCCCCCACTGTTCATGAAAAGTCTTTCTGTAAGTGCCCTCTCCACTGTAAAACTTACATCGCTCCAAAGCTACTGATGCAGCCAGCTGGAGTAACAGGCTCCTGAAAAGTGACAGATTTAAAGGAAGAAATAGTGTGCGGTTTGCTAGAGGCAAGTTATTTTAATATAATGCAGCAATGACAGCTCTCTGTGTTTAATCATCAGGGTCCCGATTTTCTCCTCAGCACTTGAATTTCACACTATTTAGGGGTTTGGGTAGATGCTGTATACATTCCCCCTCCGAGCTGTTGGGAATACCTGCCAGGTTCATGTTGGCAGTCATGTCTGTAAGTTTCCTAGCTATTTTAAACAAAAACCTAAATAACTGCATGCATGAGAGGCGATGCCTCAAAGAGCAGCTGATACAGGCTTTCCAGGACATTTGACTGCTCTGGCATTTTCAGCATGGTTGAGACACATCAACTGCACATTCTCATCCTTGCCTGTCCAATAAATCATTTTAATTCTTTCAAATATTTCTGTGATGCCTCTCAAATATAAGCACATCTATTTATCTAGCTAACAGCTGCTATGAGCAAAGGGACATAAAACACCAGGGCTTCTGTTCTTGAGTTTCCCAAGATTTATACTGCTAATCACTGGACTTCATGATGATCTGTTATGCCAGATGTAATGTGAGGATTCCATGGCTTGCCCACCAATGCATGTACGCTTGTGGATCTCTGCATGAAGAGCACATGTAGGGTCATGAAAAAAAAATAAATAAAATTCTCCTACGTTTAAGTGACTAATCAGAAAGAAAGCAAAATGTGCTAAAAAAAATACATTAAAAATTAGCGCACCTTCCTCCTTCTGCAGCCCTCAGAACTAATTTTTGGTAAAGCGAGAGTATCTCATTTCACATCTTTCTGAATTGTTTTGTCTCAGGCTCCAGCTAGACCAGCTGAACAGACCAAGAACCATCTATGGTCCCTAATAAACATAGAATAAAACACTATGATACTTTTAAATCTCACATGAATACATCTTAAAACATTATGACTTTGTGTCTTTGAGGCAGATCAATAAGCAATCCACTCAAGCCAGAACACTGGTAGTCTACTTCTCATCTGAAGAGGCCTGGTGTCCAGGGACCAATCATCTAGTATGACATGACCATTTATCTTCTCTTCATCAATCATGCTCCAAGGCAAGGACATTTCTTATCTCCTTTAGGCTGACTCTTTCAATTCTTTGAGATTTAGAACTTCCAGACAAGTCATGAAGCTCTCTGTTCTCAGCAAGCACAACCTCCAGACTCCTATATGGATCTTCCTCCTGCCTCTGGTTTCGAGGGAGCCAGTCTTTTATATCAATTCAGAATTCTCTTTAACCATATCTTACACTTTTCCTCAGAAGCATCATGACAAAATATTTATTGATTCTTCCTCTCACCTCGCTCATAAAAAAATGAGCTATTCTGATGATTCCTGGTGTCTTCCCTCAACATCCAATGCCAAAATAGAAAAACAATGACTGAGAAGCCCTGCAAGTTATAAAGGTGGAGTCCATATCACCTGTCTTTAGACTTCTGCAGTACAGACCTGTTCATCTGAGCCTGTCACTCTGGGCTTTCTTAGTAGACAATTACAAGAAGATTTTGTTTACAGGACAAGATTCATCTGACCCCTTTTTGCTATCAGCTTTAAGATGAGATGCTATTTGTATTTCTCTCCGTTGTTTTTAAAGGCCACAGAGGCTGACTAGCTCAAGTACCAACACGTACGTTGTAAAAGTCTACAGTTGGTTAGACAAATCCTAAACTGGGTGATCAGAATATCCAGGGACAAATGTGGGGCTTGAAATGGAAGTACAACCCTGGGAGCACAATGAATCCATTGGCAGGGGGACAGGAGAGAAGGGGGGGGAGGCGAACAAAGTGAATAACTGGGCATGTGATGCACGTGGGGCAGAGGACATAAGGACAGAAACAGCATGACTGGGAGAAGTGAATGTGTGTGTGAGAGAGTAAGAAAACTCAAATTTGAAGCTGGAAATCCACCTTTGTCCAGAAATTTAGAAGACAGGATGACATTCTTTCTCTGAGAATAAAAACAATAATAAAAGTCAATACAAGAATATAATAGAATGCAACAAAATAAAATAAGAATACAGTATAAGACTTTTATCTTCATGAATTTTTGTAGGCTTTGACATCTGACTTGCAAATTGCTCTTTTAAATTTCTGCAGCTGGTAATATTGACATCTCTAACAGCAAACTCTCATTTAGTTTAAATAAAGTAATATGTTATTGGCAATTGTTGACAATCAGGAAGAAAAATAAAACTAAAGGAAAAA
This sequence comes from Phalacrocorax aristotelis, assembly GCF_949628215.1. Classification (NCBI taxonomy): domain Eukaryota; kingdom Metazoa; phylum Chordata; class Aves; order Suliformes; family Phalacrocoracidae; genus Phalacrocorax; species Phalacrocorax aristotelis. Next base: position 35,273,017 of record NC_134276.1, on the reverse strand, counting down.
ATCCACATGCTGAGAAGGAAGCTATGCAAAACATTTCTTGGCTGTCTTTGAGCTCAGATTGCAAAATATCAATGAGAAAGGCCTAAACTTTCTCTGCTTCTGGCCCTCTGTGTTTCATCATATAACAGAGAAAGCTGTCCGCATCTCAGCATGGGACTCAGCAAATTTGACACATGATCATGTAAGCTTGTAAGCTTATATCTTCAGTTCTGGCTCAGATGAAATATTCCCTTGCACTGGTGTCCTAAAAATGGAGAAAGTACACAGATTACCTTTTCCAGTCACCATGGCCTTTTTTTAGCACACACCAGGATTGTATACCTGGTGCCAAATCCATTTTAAGGAATAGAATAGGAGGGAGATTGTAGACCGCAGTTGTGAGACTTATTGATTTGTCTCTCATCTCCTCTTGCTCTTCTAAAACCTGACAAAAAGGAAAATATTTTTCCATTCAACCCTGCATTCTGCCCACTTATAACTAAGCCACCTGCTTTTCTCTGCTCCTGTGTGAGAATGACAGCAATTAAATCTGAATACCATCGGTTAATATCTAGTCATCAAGTGAATGTAATTTTCAAATTAATACCCAGTAGAACAGCAGCCTCCAAAAAGCTTTCATACTGTGAACCAGAAAAAGATGTTTAGTTATCAGACCCTAAATAATCAAACACCATTGACTTTAGTGTCAATAATTCTTTTTCATTTATTACTTAATCTGATTCCTTTCCAGGCGAATAGGCTGACACAGAATATGTCTATTCACTTATGCTATTGAAGGTTAATATCACACTTGGGACTCACCTGACTTTGGCTATCTAAAAGTTAGGCAACTAGATAGCTACCTAGGTTTCATCAGTTGGGGATCTGGAAGATTAATCTAATCTGCCTTCAGTATTTATGTACTGTTTCCTTGAAGGGTCTCTACTCGCTCGAGAGGGAAAATGAGTGACTAGCTAAAATTAAGCTAATCATAAAATGGCTAATGCTACCTGAGATTAACCCCTCTATACTTAAGACAATTTGCCCAGTACCTATCAAATTCTCTCATACTCACTTTCTCCCTTCAAATGTAGTGCTTTAAAAATGCCCAGTGCTGCAAGTCAAGGTATGCAGTTGGTTATACTTCACTAGTAAATAAGAAATTAGATAACCTGGACTTCATCACAAGTTTCTAGCCATAGGTATGCATGACCTTTTTTTTATAGCCTTTAATCATCTTATTCATGGCAGTTACAGGGAGGATAGCTTCTTCTCATTCAGTTCTAGTGACACATGCTGGTTGGAGCTGTAGTGTAAGTGGCAGCTGATAAGCATGGGACACTTCTTACTATAGATAAAGCACAAAATAGCACCCAAACCAAAGCTGATATTTCAGAACGTTTCCTGATACTTGCCATGCAGTTGGAAAAATTAGCCTGGTTGTTTTCTCTACTCACACCGTGACACAGATTGCTAGCCAGTTAGTTTGTTTGTAGATATCAAGGTCTTGATTTAGTTGCCTGAACATAGGAACTGGTGTCATCTGAGATGCCTTAGTATACCCACAGCATCCAGATGGAGCTGGCAGGTATGACACAGGACTTGTAGGGACCCTCTGTCATCAATACAAGAAGCCAGATGACACACAGGACATGCAATAATATATTAAATGGCAATAGGCACCCACATTTCAGCAACTAAACTGATCAGGATTTGGATTTTGTTCAAGATCATCACACTTAAATGTAGGTATGTAAAGGAGGTGTCTAAGAGGCAATGGAAAGTACTCAGTATCCAGTGGAGCCCAGAAAACTGGCATCTCATCCTGATGTAGAGGGTGGAATTCAGTTAACCCCACCTTCAAAAGTTATTCATTCCTTTCTGAAGACACAATTACTATGAGGATGTTTGTTAGGGTACCTTTGTGCATATAAAAATATTCCCTCAGCCTTTGGAAAGCCTGAAATATTTAGGAGGTCTGAAACCCTGCAGCCTCTATAGACAACAGCAGTACAACTGCAACAGTTGAAGTGACTGGGGCATGAAAAAGTGATTTTCGAGTATGAATGTTTTAATCAAGTACAACCAGGAGTGGCTCTTACTTTAAAGATGGTGCAGTCCAGCCTCACCAGCCACAGGATATTGAACTAGAGATGTCCGGAAGTCCCTCCCAAACTAAATTATCCTGTGATCCTGTCTTTCATGACATTGGCAAATTCTGAGCTCTTGGCCTAAAGCCAAGGCCACCACGGCACTTTGGAAAATCCCGTGTCTTTGACACCTCTCCCTTTTTGGTTCTATACCTACCAGTGGAATGAATGCTTTAAAATTCATCTACTTGTCAATACAGAGAGAGACATTACAAATTAATAAGTCTTCCAAAAGTTGGACTATGTTTTTAAAAATATTTCTCAAGTCCATGACCAACTGCATTCATGTTCACTGTACTGCAGCTCGGTATGCAACCAGTAGACTACCTCACCAAAAAGAACAATTGTGAGAGGTAATAACACATTTGAGGCTTCCACATGCTTCCAAGAGAAAGTTATTTAGCACAGTTGTCAGTGTAATTTTGATGCATTAGGAAAAGTCATTGTTCAGTGGAGCTCAGACTGTTGCATTCACCTATGGAGAAAGACGGCCTGCTGCCAATTTCTGTCTGCTGCCTGTTGAATGGTACAGAAAGACTGGCTGACTCACAATCATTTTTTTTTTTGCCTTGCCTTTTCTTCTTTATTTAGCTAAATGCTTTCTTTAATTGTTCCTTTCACTTGAAAATAAAGATAAAAAGGAAACTAACAAAGGTTCTCTACATGGCTAACTGTAAGAAAGCACTGGGGCACATTTGTGGATTGCTTTAAATAAATTCATGTATTCTGGCTGTGCTTTCAACTCAACTAGGCATGGATTAATGCTATTTTATTCATATACTGCAGTGTCTCCCTGGAATTCTGAAACATTATTTAAATGTGTATTGTTAAGTAGATGAGGTTTGTAAGTTTTCAGCTAAAGCTGTGCAATACACATTAATTATGCAATTACTGTCTTGGGTCTGAATTTATATAGGCAATCAATTTACTTAGGTATTTTTTCACCATTATTGACCAATACACCACAGATGTACATTACACATGCATGTAAAATGTTATTATAGATACAATAAAGGCAGAGCTTACAGCATTTCCTATTCTGCTTGCACAATGCTTTCTAATACTAAAACTTATTTTATTCAACTTGAAAAAATTCCTTAAAATTTTCCCTACTGTCTTAGTATCAAATATTCCAGAAAATCTGACAAAAATAATAGGTTTAGAATGAAAATAGGGAAAAATGGGGGTTTTGTATTCCCAGGACAGACCTAGTCTTCTAAAAAGAGTCATTAGGATGTTATTTCAATCCTAGTTTATATCCAAGATATAAAGATTTCTCCAGCTTTCCTTCTCAAGACATTACCCTTAAATGTGCACAACCTCAGTGTTACCACAAAAGTACATAGAGACCTCAGTAGCAGACAGTGTTTCTCAATGCATTGCACAACTTAACTCTATGCCCTGTGATCTGACACAGTCGCTTTTCTTACTCCTGCTTTGTGCTGCATGAACATGCTGGGACATGTTGTCTCTCAAGTAACCCTACACACAAGTCATGCCCCATATGTGCCTTTTAGTTCAAACAAAAGTCTGATCAACCTACTCTCAAGATCCCTAACTCTGAAGCTAGATCATCTCTCTTTTATCCAACAATAAATGCTTACTTGTTAATGCTTATTAAATGCTTAAATGCTTAATTTTTCATTTGAATTAGGAGCATCTTACTGGGTGGTGGGATATGTGGATTCAATTTCTTCCTAGCAGAGGAGCCACTCTGAACTCCCTGGCATCCAATACTCATCCTATGCTTTCAGATGAGGTCTGTCTCTTAGGCAACCCAAGAACAGCACAGGATTAAACTTTGGCTGGAAGCAAAAGGAAGGGATAAGAAAAACTCATCAACCCTATCAAGACTGCAATACTTCCAAGCAGTCCTCTTCACTTGCTGATGTCCAGCACTGAGATGCCTTTGTAGCTTATGCTCTTCTAAGACAGAAAGCCACTGCAAAGTCATTTAAAAAACTGCAGTTCTAAAGGGAGACACCTCACTCAGCCAACATCTTACTGTAGGTGCAAAGATACCTTTTGAATTCAGGTCTAGCTCCATATTTGGACCAAACTCAAAAATCCACAGTGTCTGCGTCTTATGTATCTACTGATCTTTGGCTTTTCTGTACCTGTTAACAAAAGATCTGAAAGGTGAAAAGCCACAGACATGAGGCAAAGGACAAGTTACAGTGCAGATAATTAATTGCAGATAAAGGACAATTTGTTTAGTTTCAGGCTATTCTGCGTAGCATGTTGTGATGACACAGAAAACGAGTTTTTCAAAACTCAAAAAGCTTCTTTGTTTTATATTATATACTTGTCAAATATAGGGTGAAAGTTACCAGTGTTACAGAAAATATTTTTGAGATTCTTTGGTAACATCTAAACATGAGAGCTAAATGCACATGTCCTCACCCTTCACACCTACTTGAAAGCTATGTCTAAGTGGACACACTTCTGAGAAATTTAAGTTGAGCTCTGTCTTCGTGTAGGATCAAGCATCACTAATTTATGTCCTATCACATGAGAAGACTGTCCAAATCACAAGAAACATTCTGGGATATGCAATTTACTTTGGCTTTCCTTCTGCTTTTCTTTAAAATAAAAGGGTCCAAACACATACAAGGTAATCTTTGTGGAGGAGGGGGGACATGGAAAGAAAACCTGCAGCACTGCTGTGGGCCTTGGATTCATTTGTCACAACATTTGTTTTTCACAAACCCTTTCACTCTTTCTGAGAGAAACAGAGCAGATTGTGAGTGGTGCAAGTACTTTTGTCTTTGTGTTTGCCCTAGTCTCTAAAGGTGGCTATGCAAAATAATAAATAAATAAAAAAAAAACAACAAAACAAAAACAACAAAGTAAAAGAGGTAATAATTATTTACAAGCAGGATTCCCCTGACTGAATGTAGCTGTGTGCTATGTAAGCCGCTGTGTATCAAAACTAGTCATTTGGTCTCCCTAAATAATCAGTGGTAGAAACCAGGCACTACTAGAGTGTGACTTACCTTCTCCAAAGTTTGTCTCATCTTAAGTAGGCATCTGAAACTGGTCAGATGACCCTCTCCTGTGACTAGAAAGGCAGCATATGGTGACCAGCTCAAAATACATCATCACAGCAGAGAGCTGCGTAGGGTTCAGTCCAACCTAACTCTAGGAACTTGATTCATTTCCCCAACACACTAGCATCCAAAGCCAGTTTAGAGGCCCTAGCATTTCACAGGTACTACAAGGAACCGGCAGACTTGATGCAGGTGGTACAAGAGACCCATGCTCTGCTGAAGTGGCAGCAGGAAACCTGGCAGGCTACCTAACCTACCTGAAGTAGCATTACACACCCATGTGTAGGCAAGTGACTCAACGCATGAGTCCTCCACCTAGGTATGATAGGTGTGTAAGCTTCTGTTAAATGTGTAGTTAATAGACTTACAGCCATAAAGTCAAATGCCTGTGATCAATATAGTCAAGAGGACCTGTTATCCTAGAGAAGACCTTTTCTCAGTGGCACTGCTTGGGATGGGAATAGCCTGAGAGTGCTTCATGACTACAGTCCTACAATCTACAGTCCTGCTTCCTTCCCACTTTGGTACTTTCTCCTTTTCAGAGATGTGGGCATATCAACAGGAACCAGCAGAGTTCTGGAAAACCTGGTATAGAAAAGATGGGAGGATAGCTCATTCCAAAGGGTGGAGAAAGGGCACAGTGGTACTAGTAGAATAGCATTTTTGCACAGACATGGCTACTGGCATTGAATTTCATGTGAATAAAACATGATCTACAGATAAGCCAGTTTAGGACGGAAGTCCTGGATGTTTTTGCATCCACAGAAAAACTCTGGCAGGGGCCTGGATTCCAGGCTTGACACCAACCCAAGTGTTCCCAGAGGTCCAGAGTCACAGAATCACAGAATATCTTGTGTTGGAAGGGACCAATAACGATCATCGAGTCCAACTCCCTGCTCCTCGCAGGACTACCTAAAACTGAACCATATGAATAAAAGTGTCATCCAGATGCTCCTTGAACTCTGGCAGGCTTGGTGCCATGAGCTGTAGCTCTGGTTTTAAATTTTAACTGAGCAAAGGACCCTGGGGTAGGGGTTGGGGCATGGGGGCATTGATTAAGCCTTTTTAAGGAACTTTCTGGAGTTCAGTAATGAGTTGAGAGCCAACACACATGTAGCCCTGAAAGAAGGGAAAAGAAACAGAGAAAAAGAGAAGGAATATATATGCAACTAAAATTCATGTTTTAGCTATTCTATTGTGGGTAGATTTCTTCTCGTTTTGATTAAAAGTAGAAAGGAAGAGGAAAAGTAAGGACATCTGAAAAAGAAAAACTTCCAGGGTGAATAGAGATGTTAGTATAGTTTGTTTCATATTAGGATAACAATCAGGGTCTCAATATCTAAAAATCATTAAAAACAAAGAAAGTCTCTGCTAGAGAAGATCTTTGCCGCCTATTTAGCACATGGTATAATGAGGCCCTTGCTCACAGAGCCACACTTCCCAAAACTAGATTACTTATAAAATCCATTGCTCCCTCAGGTAAGGAAAATTTTAAAGCTTTTCAAGTGGCAGAATTAGCAAAGCTATTTGGTAGTGTTTCTCCTCCTAGGTGACTTCTCTTCTCAGCTGCTGCTTCAGCCTGGCAGCCCAGATGAAAGAACAGCCTAGGACAGAACAGATGAGGGACTCTGCAGGTGGGGGTAAAAAGATCATTTTCAAACCATTCACAAGAATTGGCTCCCTCCACTGCACAGGGAGCTAATATTAGCCTTCTCTACAGGCCTTCAACTTTTCAAGCATTTCTAACAGTTCACAGACTAGAATAGTGCTTTACGGAGCCGCAAGAACCACCCTTACTGAAATTTTACTTGCATTGCTAAAGAAAGAAGTAGAAGGGTTTAGGTTGCTAGCTTTTCCTCTGCTTTTTTTTTCCCTACTAGCACCTTGAAGAAGTTCCCTCACAGCAAGGTAAAGCTTTGATTTGTCCCTCCCTCCCTGCTTCTCATTGTCCTGACTCAGTCTCTCCACACAAGTGAGATATCAAAAAATCACAAAGATTTGTTGGAGTAAGTTGTGATCAAATAACCTCATTTCAGATCTTGGTAAAGATGAGCTGAATACCCCATTCAAAAAGACATTTGCCCAGGCTTAAAAGAGCCTTAATGAGAAGTTCTACTAATCAACAGTTAACGAACATTATCATAAATATTTTTGACAAAATGGCATGCATGAAAGTTCATCTGTTCTAGCAGCAAAAGCAAAATCAGATTAAAACCTTAATTAAAATATGAAGAAGAGGCTTGTCATGATCTTCAGCACAGTGGAAGATTCCTTTTTTGAAAATCAAGCTCTCTCTTGCTGTCATATTACACTATGTTGTTAATGAGCCCTTTCATTTCTCCATGCATAGCAATATATTTAATCTTAGCTGCATATTTTAAATGATTGATGTTCCCCTAATTACATTTTATGGTATATTGTGCTGTGCCACCTCTAATGAGTAGCAAACATGGCATTACCTCACTAGTACTCAACCACAGAAATCAATAACTGACATTTATTCAATGAACTGCAAATTGTGATTCACTAGGTTCTCTTTGTGTTGAGTAAATTCAAACTGTAATTAATTTTCATGCATATCACAAATAGCAAATGCATGTATGGGCTAACTTTAAAAGCTATTTGCTCCTTCCCTGGCTAATTACAACACAGCAAAAACTCTCAAGTCATCATTCAAAGGACTGAGAAAAGTCAATGGCTTGACGGAAGCCATCTCCTTAGATGGGTAGAGCACAGTCATCATTTACACTTTTGAGAATATTTCAGAGCCATTTCCTCAGGCATGAGGTTGCTCCTGTCTTACTGAATGAAGGTGGTGTCATTCACAGACAGTCTTACCTACATATATTTACTTGTGCACAAGAATGAGAAAGAAACTCCTTGTTAGCTTTCCTACCAGGAAACAAATATCCTACTGTAAGAAATATAACTGCCTTTTTCAAAAGACAAACACTGTCAGATGACATCCAGAATTTGTAACAAGTTGCTGCTATTCACAAGTGATGATTTTGCTTGTAAGCAACACCAAAGTTGAAAAAAACCCTGCTACTTCTTGTCCCTTTCAAAACTCCTACCTGTAGCTTTAGCTAGCTTGTGATTTCTTTACTGAAACTGTCCACCCAAATCAGAGGACAGTACCCAAGGACTTTACAGCTAGTGCTCTGTTGGATTACCAGCGCAGGAACAGAGGTGTACAAATCAAACAAGCATTAAAGCTGAGGGCTCTGAAATTGATAGCAGAAGATTGTGGGTCACTTTAGAATCAGTGCAGTCCTTTGCACTAAAGCAGAGCATCATTTCAGGGGTAGTTGTACAGTTCAGGATCTAAACCTGCAGTCAGCAAGAGCCTGTGCCCGCCTCAGTGAACTAAAACTATTTGGGACTGATCTGAGGCACTGAGGCCAGATGGTGCGAAAGGGCCTGCATCCACACGGAGTTCAGCTCTCTTGCTCTCCAATACAGCAACGTGCCTCTTGGAAATACCCCTGGCCTATACTAATTCCCAAACAGTGCCCAGGAATTATGTGGGAGGCTGCTAACCAGGCCTGGGCCAAAACTTTACAACCTCTCACTCTGACAAGTGAGAGTCAAGCGCCAAGTGAAGGAAAATACTCTGACACCACCTAATTCACCAGTAAAGATGTAGCCACTGTTTTCCTCCTACAACCCAGCACATATTTCAGCTTTTTTTCTAAATAGATCCCCTTCAGCTTTAAGGCATCCACCTTAAACCTCTGAGGTCAACTTTCTGCAGCAGATACCATTTGTTGTTACACCCCTTGGCAGGGTTCTGTGTGCATTACTTGCGTTGAATTTATTGAGATGATTACACAGAGTGAAAAGGTGCAATGGAATATGCTACATTAGAATACATAAATTTAGTTGTAAGTTGCAACCCAACTTTGGTCCTTAATAGTTACTGCAGTTTTTATCCTAGTGTCCCAAAAGACAACTGCAGGCAGATGATATCTGGTGAGAGTCAATCTGATCAACCTGAACATCTTATTCACACCTAAGCTCCAGTTGCTTGGGGAAGGAGTGCTCCTAAAGCACATGCCTAAGTTCCCAGCATAATTACCACAGACTAGCAGGTACATTTGAACCTGCCTGGCTGATTAAGGTGTTTAAAATTAAGGATGCAAGATTTTTCTCTAAAACCTCTCAAAGACAGCTGCCTCCTTCCATGAGGTAAAGAACTTAAGACACCCAATTCTTGAGGCAACCAAAGTGTATGTATGAATTCAGTATCTCAGGCAGAGATTCCATTCTGCCCGAAAGAGACACTGAATTTGCACCTGCACTAGTTGTCAAGCTTGACTCTTCACCACTCTGTTCTGTGCAAAACAAGAATGAATAAAATAAAATCACATCAAGTCAAAGAGTTCTTTCTAAAACCTAAAAATAAAAAAATATGAGGTTTATTTTAATCTTTATTTTAATAGTCACCTGCAACAAGTAATAAGAATCTGTTGATTTATTTTCTAATTAAATAAACAAATCTCATTTATATAATGAATTGACCACCACTCATTTCTCAGACTTGCATCAAGTTCAGTGATTAAAGGAGGCTTCGGCCTCAGGCCTATATCTGAAAATAAACCAGTATTTTCTTTCTTAACCCATACAGCACAGACTTATTCTTACCTCCAAGAAAGATACTCTTGGTTCCTCTTGGCAGCCTTTGGGAGAAAAAGAATCAAGACAGACAGGTGGAGAGGTTGAATTAATGGTGAAGTAGAGTTATCACCCTTATTTTACACTAACTGGTTTGAGTTTCTTTTTAACCTTGCCTCAATTTTTAGCTTATTTTATATGCGTCTCAAAGATAAGGATACCTCTGTGTTGGTTATAGAGTAATTGCCAGAACTCATCTCTAGACCTGAGAAATGGCAGAAGAGCAATGGTGTCAGACACATTTCCAGACTGTCACTGGATTGTTCACCAATATTTAAAGCAGATGGACAAAAGAGCAAAACTACAAAACCACAACTTCCATCCCTGATATTCTTAAAGAAAAATTCACTTTGATGCCAGTTTTGACACACTAATTAAGCCACAGTAAAACCTCCTCCTGGCCTCCTAAAACCTGGTTGAGCTGTGATAGAAGAAAAATTACAGAACTATGTTTCAAACAATGGTTCAGTTTGTATAAAATATAAAATTAATGTGAAGGAATGGAGTTAATTTAACCTACCCTGGGCAAATGTAAGTCTATATCAGCCTTGAATAGTTAATCCATAGACAAGCCTACTAATGAGTCTGCTATTCTCCTGAGGTTAATGAGCCCTTGAGCATCTGGTGAAGGCACAGCCACTTAGAAATTAATGTATTTTATTCAAGCCAGCTGACAGGCTAGGCAGAAGTTGATTCCCTGGTTTTATTATATTGTTGCCATAGTACCCAGCATGCCAACTCTGAGCCTGCATGGATTGGCTGTGTTGGTTAAGAATGGATTCCTTCACCTTTATGCTGAGCACAATGATATGGGCCTTATGGAGTGGATTCGAACCAGAGCCTCCTTTTGAGCCTTTATGGCTTATATGCATGGTCAACAAATCTCAGAAATGAACTCCTCCTCAAGAGATATCAATTCAATTCAGTTCATCCATCAAAGGTCAAACAGCACAGCTAGCATATCAGTACAATATGCAGTGGAAAACCAGTATCCCTGTTAGCGATACTAAGCTATACAAAGACATGCATACTAGAGCAGGATTCCTTCCCAGCATACATTGCTCGCAGGATGTGTTGGCTCCTAGAACACAAAGTACATATGGGAAATGCAGGATTTTAAATTGCCTTTGTGCCGCTGGAGGAAGCTGTACCTGAAAAATAATTAATTTGTAAGGAAAGAGTGGGGGAGGAGGACAAAAGAAAAGTAAAGAAATACTATTATTCAACCCTTAATGGGAAAAGAAAATGAGGTACAGAAGGAGGTAACCACATCATCCATTTTCAGCTACTTTAGCATCTTACTTGCATGCTCTGAATTGCCCCCTGGAGGATCCTACTTCTTGTCATTGGCTGTACATGGAAATTGTCAGCCTTACTTATTACCTTTGGTCTTTAAATTGTAGCTAAGACAGATCACCACAGCAGCCTAAAGTAAATGTTATATATATATATATATGCTTCAAACAAGCCAAGGGTTCTGTTCCAGAGTGACAGCTTCCCCGGGACAACTCTAGCAGCTCTCAATCCTACTTATTCATCCCACCCTTCTCTTAACGTATGAATGTCTCAACTGGGACATCACAACCGCAAATGAGGCAGCAACTAAACTGTCATACTTCACAGGCTTGTTCAGGTAAACTGGCTTCCCTTAATAAACTAGGCTGACACCTGTGACAATCAAATCTTATTTAATACTGACATTGTGGTAGAATACACATATCAACCAAGCCACTTTACCCTTGTCCCGGTCTCTGTTGTACTATACGTGTTGCTAATATTCAAGTAACCTATCAAAGGGGGTTCATATATACACAGTTGGAACAAGACTGAAAACACTAAGAAAAATAGCCCATTTAACTTCAATCTAATTTCCACAGTGACTTAGAAACTTTAGTGAGGGACATGGACCAAACTTCTCACTATAGACTAAGATTTAGGTATGTATATATTTTCCCTGAGAAGCAGACTTCAGATTGCCTTGGTGTTTGGGGAAGTTTTGATTAGGAGCTGAATCTCAGAACTTCTGAAACTGTATACCACCCTGCTAAGCACATCTGAAGTTAAGAGCCAGCATTTAACTCCATGGTTTTAATTCAAGAATCATATCAGTTTCTAAAGTGCCTGTTTTAAGTAAGTACACATAATGTAACTAAAAGCTAAAAAAAGAATATCATTTAGAAGACTATGCAGCCAAAATGTAGCTACCTCCTGGAGTGTTTTAAGCTATCTAAATAGTGCATAAAGAGCATCCTAACTCATCCACTAAAATAACTTACTGGTCCCAGATCATTAATCATTTATATTATACTTGGGATATTCTTCTCTTTTTTTGGTGTTGTGAAGTGCTTAAATTGTGTCTTTCTGCTGTGAAATGCAATTCCTTACAAAATCATCCAGGAAACTACCAGGAGAAAATTCTGCATTTTCAAATAGAAAATTTTTGCTCTATTCCTTCATTGTTTAGCTCAACCATAGAGATCTCCAAGCCTGTCCGCAAATTATCTTTATCTGGGTCAGTTGGCCTAATAACAGCAGTTCATTACCCAGTACCCAATTTTAATCTTTAGCTAAAATCTCTATAAAAGTTAGCTCTCAAATTTTGTTTTTCATTGGAAATTGAGTTAACCTTATCTGAAATGATCACAAACAGGTGCTAAATCAGTCCTTCAACATTTTCTGAGAGCAAATATTTTGAGGTAGGACTGATGTTATTTGGTATAGAATATCCCTTTGGGGAGTTCAAGTCATAGAATCATAGACTCATAGAATGGTTTAGGTTGGAAGGGACATTTAGAGGTCATCTAATCCAACCCCTCTGCAGTGAGCAGGGACATCTTCAGCTAGATCAGGTTGCTCAGAGGCCCGTCCAGCCTGACCTTGAATGCTTCTAGGGATAGGGCCTCCACTGCCTCTCTGGGCAATCTGTGCCAGTGTTTCATCACCCTCACTGTAAAAATTTTTTTCCTTATATCCAGCCCAAATCTACCCTCCTTTAGTTTAAAACCATTACTCCTTGCCCTGTCACAACAGACCTTGCTAAAGAGATTGTCCCCACCCTTCCTATAGCCCCCCTTTAAGTACTGAAAGGCTGCAATAAGGTGTCCCCACAGCCTTCTTTTCTCCATGCTGAACAACCCCTCAGGCTGAACAACTCTCTCAGCCTTTCCTCCTAGGAGAGGTGCTCCAGCCCTCTGATCACTTTTGTGGTCCTCCTCTGGACCCACCCCAACAGTTCCATGCCTTTCCTGTGCTGAGAGCTCCAAAGCTGGATGCAGCACTAGAGGTTGGGTCTCACCAGAGTGGGGTTGGGGGGCAGAATCACCCCCCTTGACCTGCTGGCTACACTTCTTTTGATGCAGCCCAGGATACGGTTGGCCTTCTGGGCTGCAAGCGGACACTGTGGGCTCTTGTCCAGCTTTTCATCCGCCAGTACCCCCAAGTCCTTCTCCACAGGGCTGCTCTCAACCTCTTCATCCCCCAGCCTGTACTGATACCAGGGGTTGCCCTGACCCAGGTGCAGGACCTTGCACTTGGCTATGTGGACACACAAGTCAGCTGTCCTGGTCCTGGCTGTGTCCCCACTGACTTCTTGCGCACCACTGGCTTAATGACTCTGGGGGCAGAGTAACAAAAAAAAAAAAAAAAGGATTTGAAGCTGTGCAAGCACTGTTCAGTAATAAACAAAACATTGGTGCATTATCAACACTATTTTATCCACAAATCCAAAACACAGCACCATAAGCCCTGCTGTGAAGAACATCAAATCCAGCCCATCCAGACCCTGTACAATCAATAAAAGAAACACTGAAACATTTTAGCTATATGTATAGAGACCATGTCTGTGTATGATATATTCCTAAATAACCTACATTCCTCATCCCTCCAGCACAGTTATTTTTAGGATTTTTTTTAGAGTCCTAGAGCAGGAACCTTTACTCATACAGTAGCACAGAACTCACCCAGCCATGTGGGCATAAAAGTCTACCTGCATTGTTTCAGATGCAGACCTGAGGCTAGTTTGATGCTATTTTTAAAAAGCAAAGAAGTATACATAGGCCATCTGCTATATCAGGCAATAAGTACTTCATGACATGTTCAACTGTAGATGTACACTTAGATCTTTTTATTGGCATATGTAAGTATTTCAGTATAAAGACATGGCTTGGGTTCATTTACTTTTTAATTCCTAGCAGCACTAATTACATGCCTTCACATGGTTTTCACTTAGATTCGTTGACAAGTATAGAGGATTATTTTAAAAAGATGACTTGTACAGACACTGATCGTTTTTTGCCATAATTTAAAGTAACATTTGATCTTGCTGGGATTTCATTTACACATCTCTGTTAGCAACACTTTTTCATAAACATGGACAAAAGTACCCAGTACATTTTTATGATGCTCTGTGATATCTTTTCATTGCTCTTTCAGAATGAAGTTATTCTCTTTCAGAGGCTCTTAGTGCTGAAGTGTTCTGTGAATGGTGATTTAATCCTCTGTGCCATCTTGGAAGGCCAGATCCTGGGTTGGTCTGCCCATAATTTAGAAATCTTTCATACGCACTCTGCAGTCTTTTGGATTTGGGAATATTCACTTGATAATAACATTCTTTTGGCTTCAGCTGCTGGGGATGAAAATTAAACTTTCCAAACTGAGGCATGTGCTGATAAACTGGCATTGTAGAATATGTGATCATGTAATCATTTTTGTAATGCAGTGGAAGTGTTTTCCATGTTTTCAGCTGTTGGGCATAAGAACTATGATAGCTCTCTGCAACCTTTTGTCTTTTCCCCTGCAGAGGATATGGTACCTGGAAAAGAAGCAAAATTTGAAGTCCTTCAGATTAACATGAGTTATTTTTCTAGAATTCAACAACCTGATGTGTTTTACTAAATTACATATAACACATTCTCATAGCAATGGTTGATTTTTAGCAACCTTATACTTGGATCAGCAATATCACACTTACAATAGGAAGATCGTAGGTGTTCTTACTCTACCAGAAAAGCAATTTATTATATTTGCAAATAAGTATATCTACATTTCTTTGTGCTGAATTTGGAGGAGTTAAGATATATCCTAAAATTGTGCTAGGATCTTAGACATTATGCTAGGATTCTACAAGCACATCTATGAAGAGAGCTGTAATAACCTATGTAATACATATGATTCAACACTCAGCAGGTCAATTGTTTGTATATCTCATTGATTCTTTCACAGTGCACACACATATGGCACACACTTCACAACACACATGGACAAATATAGACCTATTAGGATTTTAATGACTGCACTTTCTGCTGCTCAGCTTCAAGAAACCTTAACAAAGCAATGCTCAGCACTTGCCCACTCTCAAGCCTCTCTCCAGTCTGCCAAAGCGCGCATCCAAAAACAAAGCACTCCAAAGCCAGTCACTTTGGGGTTTGACAGTGTTTAACATGGGACTGAGCCTCCTCTGTGATTTTATGCCTGTATAATATCACTGAGATGTTTCACTGGTGAGTCAGGGACACTGGTGACTAGGGGGTCAGGCTCCTCTACTTTTCAATCTATTCCTGCCTTTTTTCATCCAGGAACTTTGGAAAGGAGAATGATAAGGTTAGTTTCAGTTTGTTGCCTCCATTTATGTCTTGCACTCCAAAACTGAGATGTTAGGTTTTATACTTTCCAATCTGGGCTTCCATCATCTCTGAAGGTGGCTTCTTTAGCCTTTCTCCACTGATACCAGAATGACTGTCATTAAATTCACTGTCTCTTCTCCCACTGTCCTTCACACTCAATTGATCTGAAGCTGAATGGGCACTAAAACCAAAAGGAAACCATTAAACTTTCTTTTCCAGGTACTACAAGAATATGAATTACAATATTTCCAACTGTTAATTTGGAGAAATAAACGTATTTACCTTAAATTGGAAGGAGACTTTTCCTCTAGCTGAAGAGAGGGAGCATGAAAAGAAACAAGAACTTGACTCTCCTAGAGGAGAAAAATATCTTTGTTTATTCCTTTGCATAGACTTAAATATCAGCATGGCACAAACAAGACTTTCAGATTAAAAAAAGGCTGAAGTGCAGGAACTAACGAGAAGTTCAATAAGTAAATGTAAACATGGCACAAACATCTGCATAAACTTAGCTGCAGTATAACCTGCATATTTACAGGATGAACAAATCTGGTTTTCTCAGTCTACAAGTAGAGAAGCTGAAGCATAGAGGAATCAGTCACTTGGGCACTCAGCAGCCTCACCATTGGGGCTCTCCTTGGCATCAGTGGCATCTGGGTTGAGCAACAGGGAGCTGGGCAGCACATCCT
Organism: Phalacrocorax aristotelis; assembly: GCF_949628215.1. Classification (NCBI taxonomy): domain Eukaryota; kingdom Metazoa; phylum Chordata; class Aves; order Suliformes; family Phalacrocoracidae; genus Phalacrocorax; species Phalacrocorax aristotelis. The sequence goes on along the minus strand of NC_134276.1, from coordinate 35,256,854 downwards.
CAGGCAGCTCCACCATGACTGAGCTCTGGGTGGGCAAAGGCAGGGGTGTTATCATTGGTGTCAAGGATGGGGATGTGCATGGTGGCCATGCTGCCATCCGTGGCTACCGGCTCCAGCATGTAGGAGGGGTGGTGCTCACTGTCCAGCTCCTGGAGCAGCACCAGGTTGAGGCAGTGCAGTCCTGCACCTCCATGCTGAAAGGGCCGTTTAAGGCCACTCAGGACAGTGATGGGACAGGGGAGAGGGAAGCATGCCCCAGGGTCAATCAGGCAGGAGCAGTCCCTGCGAGCTGCTTTTAGCTACTTCTGGCATACCCAGGGCAGACGGTGCCAGTACAGTGTTTAAAGAGGGCACAAATGACCAGTCCTTCTCTTCCCCCTCAGCTTGACTGATCAGCAAAAATCTCTTGGGCAAATCTTGCAAGGTTAAAAGACATCGATTAGTGACAGTACTGCCATCTAAGGATACAGCTGAAAGAGATTTGTAAAAATATCAAGGAGGAGAGGTTAAAGCTATGTTATGAGGTCCTTCCTTTAACTTGCTCTGAGTACGAAATGTAATGCAAAGAGCATTTATTTAAACGCTCCTAGAAAAGGAGAAATACAAGGGTAGTTTTAAGAGCTAGGGACTCTCTCACCAATTCAAACAGCAGGTGCCAAAGGCCCATTTCTGAGATTTACACCAAATTCACCCTGTTTAAACTTCTCTTTAGAAAGTGGCAAAAAATAACCTCCATAGAAAGAGCACAAAAATGGCAGAGAAGCTTTAGCCTATTCTGGTTTCAGAGATGACTTTCCTGCTTGAACTGAAACACGAGTGGCCGGTGGCTGATGGGACTGGAGAGATTGGTCACGGCTAGGAAGTGTCAGAAACTTAGTTTTATGAAGTTATGCCAAAAGGAGTCAGGCAACCCCTCTGTATTTGTCTGGCTGTTCCCAAGTCAGCCTGATTTTATGTACTAGTGCACTTGCTGGGAAGCAGTTGGTCTGCTCCACTTGTCAGTCTCTGGTCCTAGCAACAGTGGCAAAATTATCTTTGAACAAATCCTTTTTATAGGAATCATGAATATTTCTTTATCCTAAAAGCTCTATACAGAAAATCTCCCATCTGTGAATGATTTGATTTTCCAATATGTCTTTTTTACTTCATAGAGGCAGGAAGGTTCTTTTAGCCCACCAGGGCTGACAACTACTGTAGCATTTCAAGATATGCTTTTGACAATGATGTTTTAGCAATTAGGGGCCAACAGTGCATGACTTATCTCTTGGCCTTACTTTTTCATAATCAAGCCTGAGGTAGCAATGCTTTCTGTTAGCTCTGCTGGGACTTTCTTTGATTCTCTCTAGGATCATACTTGCTCTGGGCATCATGCCCCCCCAGGCCGACCGCCATAGGTGCATGGTCATCCTGGTATTCTCTTGCATGTGTTGTGACAGGCTGTCTCGTAACAAAGCAGCTTGTGCTAATGAAGGACATCTGGACTTTAAAGAAAGACATTTTCTGAGGCAAGATCAAAGCTACACCCATCAAGTGACAGGCAGGCTAGTGCAGACACAGTAGATGTGTCCCCTGGGGCATCAGGCCTTGACCCGACCTGGGTCACACACCCTACAGCCTGCCAGGCCTGCTTTAGTCTCCGGGGTAGATCTCCCCATCAGAGCCCTAGAGAAGAAAGACCTGCTGCCTCCCCATGTCGGGGGGCACCCCCAAGACTTCCCCAGGCTGTTGCCTCACTTGCAACAGGCACACATACACATACACACATACCCACACAAAAGGCTCGTCCTCCCTTTTTTGGAATGAACCGGCTCCTGGAGACGTCTATAATTCCCTGCTTGAACTACAGAGGGAGCCCGGGGCTCTGCTTTGGAGAGAGCGGAGGGGCGAGCGGCGGGGGCTCGGCTCCGAGCCCTGCAGCCACTAGGGGTTTATAGCCCAGCCCAGGTGCGACCTAAGGCTTCCTTCCTCTCCCCACTGTGAAAAAAATAATAGGACAAGACCCCTGGACAGACCCTGCCAGAAGGAGAGAGCTGGGACTATGCAGAGCGATACGCTGCAGATTTAGTTGCCTCCTCGAGTCTTCTCCAAATCTCATTCTACACATTTCATATTCGCTAGCTCTAATCATGAAACCGTCATTAGCGCGTTTCGCGAACAAATGAAACCGCGGGGAGGCTTCTTCAGACTCCCCGAATGTAATGCAGTGATTGGTGAGAAGGCTGGTTTTAATGGGAGCATAAACTTCTGCAAGAGCTTGAAAACTTCTTCTCTTTTACTCCTTTGTTTTCCCTATGAGGTAAACAATTTCTGTTTGATTTTATCCCTGGTGCAGATTCCTGTAAAACCTGAAAACAATTTGCATTTCTCAACTGTCTGCATATTTTGTAGATTTTATGGCAGTGTGTTATCATGTGTGATAGCTTCAAGATTTAAATGCCAGGAACTGAAACCATTAAGAAGGAACTGACATATTTGAGAAATAAATCTGAAAGGTAGAGTTTGTGTGGTTTTGTTTTAATTTTATAATCATTCCTTGAAACAGGACCAGGGTTAATAATCTAAACCAAAAGCATACAAATGAGGTATGTCTCAATGTCATATTATCTCTTATTCTTATTAAAATCTCTGATATTACATTCCTTTGTGATTAGTACCAGAGGGTTCAGTCTGCTAAAAAGAAAGATATCAGTAAAAATACTCATCTCTTTAATAAAGTATATTCCAAGAAGAAAATTCAGATTCACATGGAGCTAAATATGCCATATATTCAGTACCCTCATGGCAGGTTAAAATATAGTTGAGATTACTAAAGCACAGCAGAGTGGGAACAAATCACCTTTATCGATTCAAAGCCATCTTTTATTTAACCTGATGGAAATTAAGGAAGAATCAGAATTAGCTGATATCTGGACTAGATGCAGAAGATTATTTCTTGAATTACATCACCTTCATCTTTCCCGTAATCTTTTAAGCCTTTTTTACCCAAAGTGCCTTTTCAGACACATGCTAAACCGGCAGCATTATAAGGCTGCAGCAGGACAATATTTGTTATTCTAATGATTTATAACCAAATACTTTACTTATTAGCAAAGGCTAATACTGGATCCATCAGTCTGGACACAAGTAAATTAGCCATTAACTTTCTGACACCTAGCATAAAACAACCAGTTAGGTCTGGCCATCTAAGTAATTAATTTATATTCTTTTTGTGGACACCATGGGGATTATAGGGTGGGCTGAAACGACTCATGTATCTTGGTTGACTAATTTATATTAAATGCCTGTTATTTAGACTATTGAAGCTAAGGAAAATTAACACCCCATTACAATAACATAACTATAGTAGGAGCCAGTTCCACACAGGTACGTAGGTGTCCGTTCCTACTGGTTCCAGTGGGAGGTGCCTCGAGGTCTAGGCCCAGGCAGCTCCTACGTAATACTTTTCATCTTTAGATCATGAACTATTTTACAGAGGAAAGCATGGACTTTATTCCTAATTTTTATAGGGAAACGTAGGTACACATAGAAATTGAGTCTGTAAAATCCTGTGAGGATGAAGAGGAATTGACCAATTGCTCTCCTTTCCAAGACAACAACAAAAGGACATCCAGGGAAACTGGTATATAAGAGGTCCAAATCAGAGCGAGTGGGACACTGCCAGGGTGCAGCTAGGACTGCTCCACAGGGGAAGGACAGCCAGGGTAGAGGGTGGCAGCAAGGCAGGCAGAGGCAGTGTCCTCACTGACAGGGGCACAGTCCCTTGATACCCAAGCAGAGCAGGTCTGGTGACCAAGGGTCATCCGAGAGCCCGGTGACTACCAGACAGGTTTGCAGTGATGAAACAGGTCTGAGGTAAGTCACAGCAGCAAGCTAGGGCCAGGGAAGAAATTCTGGTGATGTGTTCAAGGCCCTGACAAATACTTCTTTGCACCATACATAGGTAAACTTAGGAACCCCCTGTCACATGATAGTACAGATGCTGAAAGTTTAGCAAGCTTCAAAAACTGACAGGCAAAATCCATGGAAGAAAAAGCTACCAAGAGCTGTTAAACACAGCACTCATCTTCAGTGGATGGCACTTCAGTCCTGGCACTTTGACTTGGTGGAGCCCCAGGTGAATTCATTCAGGAGGAATATCAGTTACATATTTATCCCAATCTTATAATCTCCCCTAGGTTCCTGCCATCAACCACTCTCACCAGCACACTGCTGAACTGGTTTGATCAGGTGGGCAGAGCTGTGACACCATACAGCCAGGTGTATGTCCTTTGCATAGCTTAGAAGCGTTTATGAACACCTGCTTGTCTGACTCATGACTCATGGTCCATCGCACTTGACCCCTTAGCTCCTAGTCATGAACCAGTCGGCTCATCTGTCAATGCTGACAGGGTTTTGGTCCCAATATACTGGGCAGTAAGGGAGTAAGAGAGAAGGACTTCATCCTCCTTCCCCAGTGCCAATTGCTCCACTACTTCTCTGGTGGCTCCATATTCTTCTGGATTTTTGTCATCCAGCAAGTGTAAAAAGCTGGGGTTTTCTCATAGCTTGACTGTTGAACAGAAATTTTGTGTTTGTAAATAGAGAGATTGTAGAGATTGTAAACAGATATTCTACTATGCTTTGCCCCCCAACTAATATGAATAAAAAGGTCAAAGATGTCTTCATCAAGAGAGATATCATTAACAGAAATCTCACAGATTTAAGTGTTTTATGCATTGTTTCTTTCTGAAATCAGAGGAAGAAGAGCAGTCAAAAGTTACACACGGTACTCTCATCCATTTTACTGCCGAGGCAAGTTTATTTCTACAACATATTTGCTGGTGCAAAGGTACTCAAATGACCATGCTTGGAGCTGCTTCTGTCATAACCGTGAAGCATCAGTCACTCTGTGAGCAGTGACACCTTCTGCTCCTTACAGCCCAGAACAAGGTTCTTCGAGGGTTGCCAGTGGCTATTTCAACCAAGTAAATTCAAAATAACAAGTATTTTTCTGCAAACCACACAGCTGCTTCTTGTCGTTTTTGTTGATTTTTTTTTCTTTTTTGGTATAGCTCCAGCCAGGATCAAAACGGGGAATTAACACATAGTGTGTAGGACCAGACTTCAGAAAGACCCCAAAAGGCTACATCAAAGGGTACAGCAAGCCACAGGGGGAAATACAATGTTAATAAAATCCTTCACCTGGAAAGTGAGCAAATACAACATGGAAAAACAAACTAAAGTGCTACCCCAAAATTACTTTTGGATGTAGCAATGGCAGTATGAATTTTTAAGAATAATACCTGGAGGAGATGCATGTTTCATCAATGAACATATTAAGCTAGTCATGCTCATACTCACAGGAAACTAGCAATGGTTGCCTGTGTGCCTTTGAATGCTTGCTGGTTTATTTAAAAACCTTTTGTGAGTCCTGAACTTCACATTATTCTTGTTTCTCATTATCAGTTAATTGCCATCATTAATCATTGTTTTCTTGATTAAAAAGTAACAGTCAGTTCAATACCATGTGATATGGATGACTAATCACAACTCAGGAGTAATAAAGAGTTGAAATAAGTGTTCACGAACAAGTTGTCATCTGTAATTTGTCCTCATAAACCAGTTGGCAAATACTTATGCACAATGAATACTTCCATACAAATTAAGACAAGCTTGAAAATTATTTATAAACAGGGAAAAATTGTTGCATTCATCTTGTATTTCATTTAAAATAAATATTTTGGACAAATACAGTTATCAGAGGGGGGAGCAGAAGACCTTTATGTAAAGTGAGTATCTACAATGCAAATTAGTTGAAAATCACTTTTGCTATTGCTTTATGCTATCAAAATTTTAAAGTGCCAGGTGCTGATGTAATTTACCTAGCAAGACCGTTCCATAAGCCTAATAGCATTCCCTCTTCAGAAATTTTTGTCAGAATTTTCTCTTTCTTAATTATTTCATTGCTCCTTATACCATTCCATCTTTCTCTTGTAGTCATAGTGTGGTAGATGGACTCCTTCATGCACACTGTCCTTCCTATTGCTTCAGTACATTTGGTTCCGCCAGTATTAAATATGTTTTGAGTAGGATTCAGTTATCTATATTAAGCCATCATCCGTGGCAATTCAAGATGTCCTAAGGTACCTGAGATTCTCAGACGGGGATTGCAAATGAGGCACAGAACCTATGGAGAACCCATTGTCTGTTGGAGAGGAGCTGGAGACCAAGCACAATACCTTAGGGCTTCTCAAGTGGTAGCAGACACCAGCATGGGAACAATTGATTAGGAGACATCTTCATTGCCTGTAATGAATCTCAGGCAACCTCAACTGCATGTGGAAGGCATACTTACAAACCTAACCTTAAATGCCTTAATCTGGAGCTGTACCCAACCCCTAGAATTAGGTGACATGGAACTCACCCAGAGAGACTTCTATCTCCATGCCATAGTCTTGGGTTTTCACATACAACCTAAAAACGCATTCCTTTGTATTTTTAAGTATTTTCAAAATTATCCATTTCTTTGCATTCATTCACACCGAAATCAGACTTCTAAATTCATTGACTACATGTTTTTTTATTTTTCCCCAAACAAATCTCTCTCTACCCCATTTTATCTTTTTCTTGAATACGCCTGCACTCTCAGAGTCATTTTTTTATCTCTATCCACACACAGTCTGAGCACACTTCCCTTCCCGTGCTGGCATAACAAGGTACTGTGGAAACAAGATGTTTATGTAGTCTCTTAGAAAACTAATTAAGCTATTAGATAAGAGTATGGGTAACGATGAACCAGACGATACTTGGCACATATCTCTGAATTAGAAAAGGAATCTTCCAGAAGCTTCCACATTCTAATGGGTCAAAAGGAAATATTTTTACTTGTATAGAACCACAGAATAGCCAAGGGACTACAGCAAGTCAAGAACTCACATGAATATTTTAATTGTGTAATAGAGAGCGATCTAATCCAGCTAACTTGGATGCTTCACTTGTACCCAGATTTAAATCACCAGGTGAAGCAGTTTTTCTACACGAAGTTTCTGTGTTCCCTGGAGAGAGGTAGGTGCCAGTTAAGACCCCTCGAGGGGGAAACCTACTTTCCCAGGAACAGACAACTCAGTTTCGTGGAATTGTTCTGCCCCTGCAACCTTCAGGGTTATCTACCTCTGCCCTTGGAGTATACAGCACAGTTTTGAAACACACAGCAGCACAACTGAAAAAACTACCTAGACATCCTGTGTGAATCAGTGCCTGAACCAGGCAAACTCTGTCCAACCTTTCAGTTGTGTGCAGCAAAGGTTATTCTTATATAGAGTGGGCTGTTACCGTCTAGGTAGCTAGTGGTTTATTTCTCTTAACACGTTGGTTTCATTACCGTCACCACAGAAGCAGCAGTTAGATTCTGCCAGCAGCAGTTACTTGACTGGAGGGAGGGGGGAGGGTGTGTTCTGAGCACAAGTACATTCGCTTTGATACATTTTCCATTGCAAAAGTGGAGACGTGATGAGACATCTTGAAATTCAGGCATTTAAATAAACATCCTTTCTCTGACATGTTCTGCTCTATAGAGTTCAAATTATTATTTTAAAAAATTGATTTTACAGTATGGTCTTTATGAGAGAAAAAGTATGTAAGTGAGTGTGGGCACAAGCGAGAGTGTGTGAGCATGTATGTGTAATTTGTCTAGTTACAGATATCCTGTGCCAAGCTACCCACAGCACAGAGATTAGTAATACAATCCAAATATAAATCAAGATATACAAATGGACAGAAATCACCTTGCCTGCTTTGAATAGCTGCTATAGATGATCGCTTTGTTGGCCTACAAATTACTCAAGCGTCTCTAAGGGGATGAGATATATCATCTTTTACTATTAGCTATTATTGTTACATGCCTGAAGTGATGGAGTAGTGTGCTTCTATTTCAATTACTCAGGCTTCTTTACTGGATATGGATTGAGCTGATTTTACCCTGTAAGAACAAATGCTGTTATTACATTTAATGATTAAAATCCTGCTTGCACTCAACTAAAATATAAATCAGTAGTTTGGAAGAACAGGCTTCAAGCTAAACAAAATTGCTTTGGGAGACCAAATAACTCAGGGAATTACCAATGGGCTGTTCAGGCTTTCACCTCTACAGCAGGTCACTAATTGGATCTAGACCAGGTTTGTAGTAGTGGCCTGAATTTGGAACCAAAATTATGATGTCTGCAGTGCAGCCTTCAGTGCCTAGTGGTCTCCATCCAATTCCTAGAAAGCATCTGTGCAGGGAAGGGCATGACAGGGAATGACTCACCCAGCCAAGTTAGTTAGCATAGTCTGAGATGTGTCATATTTCGGAGATGCTTATTTCTTTCCATTAAATAGAGGAAGTATCCAGATTACTAGCCCAGAGTTAGACTGTTTCTTTTTAGATATCCAAAATTAGGGAAAGGTACAGAGTAGCTGCTTGATGATGGAAATTTTGTCATATGCAGAAGTTGGATAAATATCTTTTGCCTGAATTTCTGGAGCTCAAAATTCATAAACTCTTTTCATAATATGAAAAAAACCCAACAGTGTACATGCAAAAAACTGTAATGCTGATATTCTCCTTGTCTCACCATGCAAAATAAATCTGGATGCTAGTAGGATGCTAACAATGTCAGACATAGCCTTTGGTTTTCATTTTACTTTTAGGCTACATTTCAAAAATCCAGTGATTCAGGCTGGAGATGAGGGCAGAATATGCCCCTTCAATATGAGAAACACATTTACAGCAGCAGGGTGGTTGGTCCATAATACTAAAAATTTATTACTTCTTTATCTGTTTTATCAGCTGATACGTCCTATTTTCCTCCTTCAATTCACTGCAGACTCATGAATCAGGAAGAGCCCTGCAGGACTATTTTATCCCAGGGGAATGCCAGGATTTCATATCATATCTATTCAAGCTCCTTTTGATTATAATTGCTTCATGATTTCATGCAAAATTTCAGCTCTAGTCTGTATTGTTCATCATATGAAGTTCTACTGAAACTAGCCAACTGGTTTGCCATATTGTTTTGTTTTTTAACTATCAGCTAACAATAGCCTTGCTCAAAAGCTTGCATCTTGGATACACACATTTTGTACTGTGGCAAAGAGGTTCACTGGGTAATCTGAGCTCTGAGAGTGAGAAGGGGGCAAATACCCATTGAATCATACTTAAGTTGGAAACATTTGGTCAACGGCTTGTTTACTCTCTAGCCTAAGTCTGCTACTTTTCCCTGCCAGATGGTCTGTGAGATTTATTTCTGAGCTTCTAGACAGAGACGAGGCATTTGAGCTGCTTTAGGGCCACATCTTCACAACTCTTCTAAACAAGGATTTCAGAAGTCTCACTTGTAAATTCTGAAGTGGAAGTCTTTCAGAATTCAGTTTGCTCCGTGTTTACAGCAGATTTTTTTAGTTGTCTTCCCAACCAAAACAGCTCAAAGGCACAAAACCAGACAAAAATACAGTGCATGGTATAAGCAAGCATGCATGCACTTACTTGAAACTCAGTAGCTGGATTGTGGGTAGACATTTATTTCTGATTGAAGAGGTCCAGCTATAGGCAGCATCCTATTCTAAATAGATTCAGCAAGACAATGTAGCCCTGCACAAACATGCCAAACTTTCTTCAGGACTTCTGACAGCAGGCAGCCAATTACTTTGAAAAGAATGGGTTCTGTCTCATGACTGCAGCAACACAAATGCATCTCCCTTGATCCCAACATCAAGGTAGATCTTTGCATTTCCAATATTTTAATTCAATACAAAGCAGTGTTTTCAATGTTATTTTTTTTTTTTATGGTGAGTGGCAGTTTGTTGGGTTTTTCTGCAATCAGATATAACAGCAGCAGGGTTAAAAGAGGTATATAAATAATAGATGGCTTCTCTCACCTAAAGAAGGATCTCCCAATTTTTGCCCTCATTTTAATTTGGGAAGGAAATATCATTTAAAAGATGACAGATTTTTTTCCAACCAAGTCAGATAAGAAGGAGGCCTCCAGAAGAACAATGGCTGATGCCACAGCATGACTATCTGACAGGCTTGAAAAGCGACTGTAAAGTTGCCAACACAACAAGCCTTTTATCTTTGATGATAGTATTTGAAGCTTGTGATTTTCATCCAAGGAATAGGAGGAGGTATATGATGTCCTCCCACCACCTCTTCTCTTACCGTTTTAATTACCGTTATTATTAAAAAAATTCCTATTATAAAAAAAATAAATTCCTATAAGTGAGTTATGGGAATATCTTCACTATACTGCTGAACTTGGCTTTATTCCTAACATAAAAATACATAGTTCTTTTCAAATTTATTTGCCTTTATGTTCATTTTATGGGTAAAAACATATCCTTACATGCAATTAAATTTCTTTAGAAGCTTACTTACAGGCCGACTCAAATACTGGGACAACTTGCTGCATGTACTAATACAACCAAGCACTTCTTTATATGAGAGTGACAGTCACGGGGCTTCCCTGAGCAGGCTGTAGCCTTCAGTACTCAAGGGAACACACTCAAGACCCAATTAAAACCTGAACTTGGCTGTTACGGTAACTGGAATCTGGTTAATTAAAATTCTTCCACTCTTCCTGGGTGAGCAGCGGGCCCATGTTAGCAGATCACGCTCTTGTGCGCTCAGCTCAGACAGTTTCGAAGTGCAAGGCTCAGCGGTGTCATGACTGGGTGCCTAGCTCCAGTTGGATGCATCCAGTGCTTAGGTTCTTTTAAAGTAAAACAAGAGATGATTTGGTTCCTACACTGCAGCCTGCAGTGACAGACAAAGGCAAAGGGAAGGATCTGTTTGGAACATTGCCCCTTGCTTAGACTAGAGCACTTATCTCAGACACAGCTGTCAGCATGCAACTCGGGCCTGAAACCTGATCCTGCCTTAAGCTTTTGGATTTCCCTTGAGGAGAAGGCCTCTGCAACAGCTCTCTTTCACACAAGATCTTATGGAGGAAATGGTAAAGCTGAGTTCAGTGTTTTCCTCAGACTAACAGGGTTTGAATTTATACCTCCCAGAAGTACTGGAGGGTGCATGAACTGCCATCTGTAGGCTCACCTGGGCAGAAAGCTGCCTCCACATCTGTTCAAGTTGAATTTTTGTGCAGCCAGGTGTGCAGAATTCATGGCACCCAAAGGAAAAAGAGTAAAAGAGCCTGATTCTGTACCTGGGAATAGCAAAAACAGCGTATCAAGCTGCGGTTACAGGATACGGTGTGCACATCCTACCCTACATCAGCACTGGAGGGAAAAAAATCATCCAGGGAAAAGAAAGAGGCTTTTCCATCCCCTGTTAAGACCCCTAATGTCTAAGCTGGAAATATACTCTGTCTCACCTCTTCTGACCCTGTAAATTTTTCACCCCTGCTTTATAACAGGAAGGATGTAGGAGATCTTCTTAACAATATGTTTTTAACTTACAGCAAGGATTTCCTTCTCAGCTCTACAATCCTCCATCTTAATCTGGACAATGTGAACCTTAATTTAAATTCTTGGTCTTCCACTTCCTGACCAAATGCTCCACACAGTATGTACTGTACAAATGATCATTAACTCGACAAATTCCTAACTGGAATCAGTGTCATCCAAACAACTTCATCCAAGTATGCTTAGTAATTATATCTTATGAGATACAGTATACATGCTTTCACAAGTGGTCTAACCCAACATAAAGCCTTGTCGCTCTCAAAAATAGTGATTTTAGCATGGGCCCTGCATTTCTGCTCATTAGCATTCAGGTAGACATATGGTTAGCATCTTGAAGATTGAGCAGACTGTACAGCCACAGAAATGCTTGTGCTTGCACAGGGAAGTCGTGGGACTGTGTGCCCAGGACTGGACGGGTAGGAGTAGGAACAGACTTCCTCTTGTGCCACTCAGGTTGGCTTAAATTGCCTGTGGTGTGTCATTTGCTATAAGCCAATAATTATAACCTCCATCATAAGAAGTAGGCACCGAGGGAGTTTGCTCTAAAATATCAGTGACACTTTGAGACATAAGCAGGAACTTTTCAATCAAGCCCAAGCAGTTTAGAAGGCATTTTCTCTGATCACTGTCCTTCATTTGGGCTTTCTACATGGTCTTTTAAGTGCCTGGAGCTGTTGTCTTGAATTTGAATTCTCTGTGGAATAAGGAGAGTTAAACGGGATTATTGGCACACTTCGTGCAAGTTGCGCTATCCGGGCAACAGGAAAAACACATGAAATGTTCCCTTTCCAGCATTAAAAGTAACAGTTCTCAGGATTATCTGTGATTTCTTTTACAACATAAGAAGAGCATCACTGAGTTAGACCAAAGGCATGTTTAACCTAGTACTTGTTTTTGACAAGAACCAATAGCAGAGGCTTTGAGAAAGACATTAGGAGAGAAATAAAAAGCACATCAATAGCAAACCTTCCCTGCTTCCTGCTGTCAGCAGCTTAGGGTCTTCCTCAGCCACAGGTTATATCAAATCCTCATGTTTAATAGACCTTTCTATTACAGCTTGAGTAGGCTGCAACAGATATTTTCCTCATGAATTCCCCATCATTGTGTCCCTCCTGCCATCTTATTTAAGTCTGGGGCCTCCCAATATCCCATGACAATGAGTTCCACAATTTAATGATGAGAAAAATACTTAATTTGTTTGTCATAAGTTTCCCAGATAACTTCACTGGGTGTCCCTCCACTTGTGTTACACTAAGTAATTATTGTCTATTCATTTTTTCTAGGCGTTCACATTTTTTTACATCCTTTTTCCCAGCCAGTCCCTCCCTAGACTGTAGTATCTCATTCTATAAAATAACCAGGCCAGACTTTTGTCTGCTGCTGATTCCCCCTGTGAATGTTTTCTACTCTCTCCTTTTTTGGCCAGGGGTGATGATAAACATTATGCGTGAGGAAGGAGAAACATAAATTGTCTGTAACTGAATCCTCACAATCAAGAGCCCTGCACATTAAGCTGCAAACTCAGGCTCTCTTTTCTGCTCTCTTTCTAGTCCCGTAGCTGTTAGACACAAATACTATAAATGCCAAAGGATTTACCTCTTCATTTCTCTCCAGTTCCCTGACTGTCTACTTGTAGTTTTGCCTAAGATCTCCCTTTGGACTTCAACAACTTGTTTTCTGCTACACTTTATTCCTCCTCCTCTTAGCCCTCTTGGTTAAGACCTCAGCAGTACCATGGGTGAGACTGTATCAAGCTCAGTCAACCAGTACCATTTTAGATGGCTCCAGCTATCTCCAGCTCTTTATTTTCGATGCTATAAATACCAGGGCTACAATGAGTCCAGAAGAGCCTGAAGGCCAGCACAGAGAGGGCTCACCCTGACCAGAACTGCACACAGTACTCCAGGCGTGGCCTGACAAGCGCTGAGTGGAGCGGGATAATGATTTCTTTCTCTCTGCTGGTGATGCCCTTTTTGATGCAACCCAGCATCCTGTTGGCCTTCTTGGCCACAGCAGCAGCCTGTTCGCTCATGTTGAGCTTTCTGTCCACCAGGACCCCCAGGTCCCTTCCCACAGAGCTGCTCTCCAGCCAGGTGGGTCCCAGTCTGTGCTGCACTCCCTTGAATTTCTCTACAGATATTTTAGTAAGCTATTATTATTCCTCATTTTTTGTCCAGGCTATTCATGTCTTTTCCAGAACATTTGCGTTTGGTTCTGATTTCCACCCAACAGTGGCAATTTGGGTATAAACGCTGAAAGGACAATCAGAGAACGGAAAAAAGAAAATTGCACAAATGAGAGGAGATGCTAGCTGCATCATCTACTCTCGATCTCTCACTCCAGTTGCCTAAGCTATGGACTTCATCTTCTCATGCCCTGGAGTCGGTGGAGAGAATTAAAGCCCTCCCTTAGAGAATTCAGGACATTTGCTCTGGAAGAGCCTACCTCTTCATTTTCCATATATACAGTACCTGCAGAGCTGTGCCGCTTCACTCAGACACCTACAGTGAGATGCATAAAGCAGAGCTTGACATTTTTTAGCTGTCTTGATGACAGTAACTTTCATTCTGAACTGAAAATCCTAGACTGAAAACAGGTTTAATTAAAACAGTGCAGGCTTGTGTCTAAACCAGCCCTTAGGCACCTTCACAGAGTCATATAAATCAGAGCCATACAAGACACATTATGTTCCTGAATGCATCTGCCTGTCAGAGTGAGCCCACCCATGCAGGATATCTTGTAGCATTTTATTCAGCCTAGTTTTAAAAGCCCAAATCATTCCGCCATTTATTCCATCTTGCACAATACACTCAGAGCAAATGCCCTGACTACTTATGGTCATTTAAAAACCCTACAACACTTTACATAAAATTTGCTACCAGCAGTGTCCTGCTCAATTTACGAATGAGATAATTGCAACACTATTTAAATTCTCTTTACAGTTTCAGCTGGGTGCAGCGCTTTCTTTATTACTGGTGCTATAATTTTATAATAACACTTTAATTTAGGTGTGGCTGTTTGTCACAGAAATCTAAATATATTGCATAGGGAAGTAGGTGGTATCCTTTGTTAAGGAGTGGAGCACTGCTGCCATGACAGTGCAGAGCCAGAACTGAATATCAAGTCAGCAGTACAGTTAGATTTATATTTGCTCTACCTGGACTCCAAGTCTCAGCCTAGATCAGGTTATAATGGACATTATGGAGTAGCAGCCACATTCCACTACTGCCATAGTAGCACACAGTAATGAATAAGCTTAACCATTCCCACAGGAAAACTAATAACTTGGAACAGACGGGAGAGGACAGACAAGATGTTTCCTTTAAATTCTTCTTTTGGGGGAGCACGTCAGAGCTGTCCTCCGCAACCCCAAATAACCACCACCACAAACCCAACAGCCATGTGGCTCTCAGGAGATCTGCCAGGGGCCAGAGCCATCTCACGGGTAGATTTAGGTTCCTCTGCAGCTTCCTGATCTCCCTTGCCTTTCATTGCCACTCAAACACACACAGAAAAAAAAAAAAAAAAACACAAAACAAAACACCAGAAACCAAGGAAGGTAGAAATGCCATAAAACACCTCAACAGGTGCAAGTTCTACAGGATGGAAAGGCTCTCTGCTCAGGAAATGGTGTAAGCTCACGCAACTTACACCATCAGTCTCCTGGGCAGACCCCACACACTTCTCTACATCTGTTTTCCTTAAAGGCATGTAGAAAACCTAGCCTTAAAGATTTTACTGTTGGGCACATTTGTAACTCTACATACAAACACATCTACAGGGCCAAACTGGACCATACTATATTACTTATATCACAAGAGTGCCACAAGGTTTAACTAATTTCCATTTGTAAAAGCAACTTTTGGAAAAGCGGCAGTGGAAAAAAAAAAAAAGGCATTGTTACTAGCAGAAAGGAGAAGATTGCTCTGAAAAAAACATGGATGTGAAAAGAGCTGTTTCCAGCAATCACATAGTGCCTCTGCCATTTATCATGTTCTCTGTCTTCCTCTCTTTCAAGAAGCAGGTGCCCAAATAGATTTGCTCATGCATTCAGATTCCATGTTTCTTTTCAAAATGCTCATCATCAGGCACAAAAAAAAAAAATAGAGAGGGAAGAAATGGCACCTAGACTTCAGTAAGGCATTCACAAAAGGGTTTCTTTAATAGTCAGAGAGGGGATGCTGGAGGGGGTATTTTAAAAAAAACAAAGTTAGGATGTACTTCACAGTAGGGCTCCCAATAAATATGGAGTCAGAAGGGGAATAGAGGTTGTCATTTTGGTGCGTCCTACAACACTGAACTAGCACAGAAGCTGCCTCCCTTGCAAATGCTCAGAGAGGAAAATATTTCTGCAAATAAACAGTCAGAGCCATGACTTAAGACAGCGTGTAAGAATGCATATGTTAGAGTGCAGCCAGTCCAGATTTCACTTTATTTGCATTGTAGCATATTGTAACCTACATCAAATGGTTTCCATGCACTGACCGCAAAACAAGCAGGCCCAAATGATGGAGCTCAGCACGCAGACAGCTCCATTCCATTAAGAGAGAAGCACAAAACGCATGCTACAGCTTTGCTGTTTGCCATTTTAGAACAGCAATATACACCTACTGCAGTACAGACACCCCTGGGCAATATTAGCTGGATACTGCAGCACTGTAAGAGGGATTAGAGCTCTGTAATCATGCCTGAAGTCCCCACCTCAGCTAACCACCCTCCCAAAAAATGATACTGTGCCTCATAGTGCTATGTGGCATATCAGATGCTAGTGTCCTGCTTAAGTGTCTCTAGTGCTTCTGTTTGCCATGAGAGCTTACCAGTGGAGGTGAAATACCAGAGCCCACATGGTACCTGAATGCAGCATAGTTATACACACATACTGTTGCATGTGGGGCAATAAACCTCTACTCCTAAGCTGGCTTCCATGGTCCCAGCTCAGAAATGTCTGGGCAAAAAAACTACTAACCCCTTCAACAGATAACAGGGAGTATGTCGCAATAATAACAACACCCAGATGTTAGTCAACGCATTTCTTCCATAGGACGACTGCAAAGACCTGAATTGTAAATCCCAGTTTTACAAAAAAGGAACCAAGATGGCTAAAACTAATTGATTTTCCTGCACTGTAGCATGGATATAATAAAAATGAAATATAGTCCTTATTACGTTTTTTATAATGGAAAGAAATAAAAAATAAGAGGATATGGACATGAATATATACAGAATAAACTGCATATATATCTCACAGGCACACAGAAACAAATGAGCAGAAAATAAGCTTGTATAAGAAAAAAATGACTGTGTAAATTTAGAAAATGCTAGCTCTGAAGTTCCTCTTGTGACCTTCTAGCACTCTTAGGATACAGTCTTCCACTGCAACAGAAAATGCTCGATTTTTCTCAAATGAGAATAAAGACTATAACTAGGGGTAAATATAACTATAAATACCAGATATATGCAAAGGGGCAGAAGTGATATTACATGAATAAGCTTAATAATAATGCTAGTTATTCCTAAATACTGACCTTGCAGTCTTATTTTTCTTCAGATGTGTATGTTAAATATAAACAGGATCACTTTCTGTATTTACACAAATGTACTTACCACTTTTCTAGGGTAAGTATCTTTTGGGGTAGATGATAAATACAAGGTCACTGGCAGCTATGTGATACAGAAAAAATGTTCAATGTTCAGCCACGTTATTTATCTATGCATAGATCAAAAATCTCCTATACATGGCCTGTGGGAGAGTTTGGGCCACTTTCTTTATCCAAATGGTCCATCTGACATACCTTTTATCACTCAGGGTACCGTATGCCAGGGCGTACTCAGAGGGCTTGGATCAGATATTATCAAGCCCTCACATTCAGTTTGCTTCTGCAAGGTAAAAACAAACACCAGCATGTCCATTTGGACTCAACTGTGGTATTTCTATTTACCACATCAACTCCAGGCAGCCATCATAATTAGCAACCTCATGAAATTTATGCAGCATTTGGCTTCCTCCTGCCTGTTTGCCTCTGAGCAAATGGAAGGGCATTTGGTGTGAGTGAAGCAGACGGGGAGCAGCTGGGAGAGGTGTCTGTATTACCACCTTCACACAAAAGCTCAAAGCTGCCTTTCTCCACCCCACCAGCTCAGTTTACAAGGTGACACCGGACCAGATAGAGAGCGTCTGTGTGAATACTACAGCCATAACCAGCTCCTCTCCTCTCCATTGTATGCAGTCTCCCACACTCCTATGATCTGGACATTGTCTGCAAGACCAGATGTTTGTATTTGTAAGCAAGTTTGCCATTTCTGACTCTCAAAAAAGATTGGTTAGAGCTCACTGTGATCCTGAGGATCTTCCTTTCCTTTCCTCTGCTGATGTTTTTTGTCCGCCATCATAGGTGGGCAGCAGAGATCTGGGATCTACACGGTGTTGTCCTTCAGGCAAGGAAAGTGAGAAATGTACCAGTAAACCCTATCTGATCAAAGGCTCTGGAGGCAGACTGCCCTGTTTCAATGGTCCAGTCTTTCTATTGCTCGTTATAGCAATCAACTGTTCTCCTTGTCCACCAAGGAAAAAATTAAAAAAAAAAAAAAAAAGACTCTTAATTTGCAGCAAAGGTGATTTAATTTCACTGTTAAGAAGGCATCGCAACTGAAAGCGTAGTTGCACACTGGAGTTTGCTACATAGGGCAGTTGTGAAATCGACACTGAGCAACTGAGGATTGTAACAGCTGAGTAGACAACCCTCTGTCACCAAAGGTTTAGGCACACCTAACCCTGCCTTACTGCAGAGTGGAAACAAGCAGTCTCTTGAGGAGGTTTCCAACTAAACATCTCTATCATTTTATCATCTTCCTATCTGTAAGGCCTGTCTGTTTAGCTGATGCTGATGACTTAGCATGAAGTTTCGCCTGTGACACCACCCACCCCTTGTGCCACAGTACATTTGAGAACAGAATCCAACCCAATTCTAAGTCACCACTAAAATAAAGCAACTATCTCCTACGCAAGTCAATGCAAGGAGGAGAAATTCCTAATGAATGTCTCCAAACCCTCAGGGGATGTCAGAAACAACAACAGTAGCCCACTTTCTTTCCAAGCCCACATAAAACTCAGAGGCTATGTCTCTGCAGAAAAGTAGGATAGATAGATCTGTTTAACAAGGACAAGCAGACAGTAGAAGGTAGCAAGTAGGGAACAAGATATGCTTGCATTAATGCAATTTGTGAGAAGTCTGTGCTGTCAGGAGCTTGAAGAACAACAGATGGGGACAGCTTCTCCATGACGCTCTGAGAACTGGAGGGTTAATCAGAAGACTAGCTGCAGCTGGTCAGCTAGTCACTGAGTCTTGCACGCATGAGAGTTTGGGACAGCTTTTCCAATTATGAAATCCACGGTTAACTCTCACTGCATAATTCTACAGCAGCATCCCAAATACCACATGGAACAAATCCAGCACAGCCATCCCAAGATATTTTGTCACATAGAAAGCCTCCATCTCCCTCACAAATTTCTTACCACCTCCACCACACAACTTGCAACTCCTGATTTGAGAGGGATGCAGAAGCAACTGCAATCAACAGACTGTAGATATGCTTGGTCTTGTTTGGCATGGCATACTCAGGGATGAGCACTCTTGTGAGGACATTGACCTTGAACAGCAAAGAAAATTTCATATTGGAATACTTTAGTAACATGTTACATAGACAGATGCTTACTGACTAAGGTGAGAAGAACACTGAGACTATATGCCTCCTGTCTCCAGCAGTAACATGAGAAGCCGGATAATCCTGCAACACATCTTCAAAGTGTGCAATGGATTTAAAATCTAATAGCTATGCATCATTGCTTATATAAACCACAGGAGTAAATAAAACAGACCTTTTTTCTTTCTTATCTCAAAAGCCAAACTACTTCCCCACAACTATCCTACCACTTATACCTACACCTTCCTATATGCACTCTTACTCTAGCTTCTTACTTTCTCCTCCCACTGTGTGATTCTTCAGAAATGTCTCTTTCCTCATACTTCTTCAACAGTGCCCCAAGGCAGACTAATTATTTTTCCTCAAAGCACATATGATGGCTTTACTATATCCAGAAGTGGCACTGCAATTTCTCTATCCTCTCCAGGATGTTATTAATAAAAATATATGTTTCTACTGCAACCATTATGCTACTGGTTCCTGCCTGTGCTTTAGCCCACTGTGGTGACAGGCTGATCTAGATACCACTCCCAGGAGAATGAAAGAACAGGGAGAAGCTGTGAAATGGAGATATGAAAAAATAGTGTGTGTGGAATATCTCCTCAGTAGAAAGAAAAAGGATCCTTCCCTCCCTGCCAAAGGCCACAAAAAAGGCTGATAAAGACCCATCAGATTTCAGGATCTGGGTCCTAAAAGGAAACTCTGGGGAAAGAGATATCTGAAATTGCAGAACTGTTTTCGATGACAATGAGTCCTTGCAGACAAAGAGTGAAGTTTCTAGCAGCTGGTACCGCAGTAACCGGTTCCACCACGATTTTGATGATTGCAGATCAAGTCCATAATGCTGAAGCCAAGGTCAAGCCAGGAAGTCAAGTCAGCAAAACAAGGTCTGGATCAGCAAAATATAGGGACTACCGTTTAGCTAAAGCAAGGATAGAGGGCAAGGACTGAGCTTAAATAATAGGATAACAGGATAATTCCATTTGGGAGGGACCTCAGGAGGTTGTTAGTCCAACCTCCTGCTCCAAGAAGGGTCAGGTAAGGTGTCAGAGCAGGTTGCTCAGGACTTTATCCAGTCAAATCTTGAAAACTTCCAGGCATGGAAACTGTACAATCTCCCAGGAAACCTCTTTCACTGCTAGACTGTCACAGAGTCATAGAATCATAGAATAGTTTGGGTTGGAAGGGACCTTTAAAGGTCATTTAGTCCTAACCTCCCTGTAGTGAGCAGGGACACCTTCAAGTAGATCAGGTTGCTCAGAGCCCCGTCCAGCCCGACCTTGAATGTTTCTAGGGATGGGGCATCTACCACCTCTCTGGGCAATCTGTTCTTGTGTTTCAACACCCTCATTGTAAAAAAATTCCTTATATCTAGTCTAAATCTGCCCTCTTTTGTTTTAAAACCACTACCCCTTGTCCTATCGCAACAAGCCTTGCTAAAAGGTTTGTCCCCATCTTTCTTATAGTCCCCCTTTAAGTACTGAAAGGCTGCAGTAAGTTCTCCCTGGAGCCTTCTCTTCTCCAGGCTGAACAACCCCAACTCTCCCAGCCTTTCTTCACAGGACAGGTGTTCCATTCCTGTGATCATTTTTGTGGCCCTCCTCTGGACAAACTCCAACAGGTTCATGTCTTTCCTATGCTGAGGATTCCAGAGACAGACATGGTGCTCCAAGTGAGGTCTCAGCAGAGTGGAGTAGAGGGGCAGAATCACCGCCCTTGACCTTCCCAGGATACATTTGGCCTTCTGGGATGTGAGTGCACATTGCCGGCTTATGTCCAACTTTTCATCCACCAGTACCCCTAAGTCTTTCTCCACAGGGCTGCTTTCAATCCCTTCAACCCCCAGCCTTAATTGTCATGGTCGCCCCAACCCATGTGCAGGACCTTGCACTTGACTTTGTTGAATGTCATAAAGTTCACGCAAACCCACTTCTTGCGCTTGTCCAGGTCCCTCTGGATGGCGTCCTGTCCCTCAGGCATGTCTGCCACACCACTCAGCTTGGTGTTGTCTGCAGACTTGCTGAGGGTGCACTCAATCCCACTGTCTGTGTCACTGATGACGATATTAAAGAGTACTGATCCCAGTACAGACACCTGAGGGACACCACTTGTCACTGATCTCCATCTGGATATTGAGATGTTGAACACTACCCTCTGAATGCGACCATTCAACCAATTCCTCACCCACTGAATAGACCACCATCGAATTCATATCTCTCCAATTTAGAGAGAAGGATGTAGTGGGGGACCATGTCAAAGGCCTTACAGAAGTCCAGATAGATGATATCTGTAGCTCTTCCCTTCTGTATTGATGTAGTCACTCCATCATAGAAGGTCACTATGTTGGTCAGGCAGGACTTGCCCTTGGTGAAGCCATGCTGGTTGCCTCGAATCACCTCCCTGTCCTCCATGTGCCTTAGCATAGCTTCTAGAATGATCTGCTCCATGACTAGGCACAGAGGTGAGGCTGACAGGTCAGTAGCCCCAGGGTCCTCCTTTCTACCCTTCTTAAAAATGAATGAAACATTTCCCTTTTTCCAGACACCAAGGACTTGACTGCCATGATTTCAAATATCATTGTCCTTGTGGGGAAAAAAGTTTCCCCTTATATCCAGTCTGAACCTATCGTGTTTCACTCTAAGCCTGTTTTCTTTCATCCTGTCCCCACGCACCACTATGAAGAGCCTGGCTTTGTCTTCTCGGTGACAACCCCACAGGTGCTGGGGACTGCTGTGAGGTCCTCCTACAGCCATCTTGTCTCGAGGCTTAACAAGCCCTGCTCCCTTGGCCTGTCTTCAGAGGGCAAGTGCTTCAGCACCTGACCATTATGGTAGTCCTGTTGAACTTACATCAGTTTGTCAGTGGCTTTCTTGTACTGAGGTCCCAAAACTGGTTGCTGTATCAAGATGTGGTCTCGTAAGTGCCGAGTGGAGTGAGATGGTCCCTTCCCTCAGTTTACTGGCTGTTTTCCTGGTCATACAGCCTAGGAGGCTTTTGCCCTTCTGTGCTTCAGGTCCCATGTGCAGCTTGCTGTCTATCAAGTCCTCCTGTACCCAGCCTGTGTCACTGCAAAGGATTTTTTCCTTCCCAAGTGCAGGGATTTGCATTTATCCTGGTCAAATTTCATAAGGTTCCTGTCAGCCCATTCCTCCAGCCTTTCTGGGTTTATCTGTCTGGCAGCTCTGCCCTTGTGTTTATCGACTGGTGCCCCTATGTCTGGTGTCATCTGCAGACTTGATGAGTCCATCACCTCCTCTAGGTCATTGATAAAGATGTTATACAGGTCCAGGTCTCAGGACAGAGCATTGATAAACCTCACTGCAGATGTGGTGGTATAAAGGAGAGCCACATGGGTCAAGGAACTCTGATCATCTTCTGTAAAGGATCCTCAGCTTGGAGAATTGAGGAACTGACTGAAAACCAAGTGACAGGGAAAGAAGAAAGAGAGGGAAAAAGCAAGACAGGAAAAGGAAAAAGCAGAGAGGTGACAACAGCCAATCCTAAAAGTTAAGAGAATAGGTCAGAAATAAAGAAGCAGAATGTGTGGTTGAAGAGATAACCAGCCAGGACAAGTAGAAACCCACCCGTTATGTCCAGGGAGTTTTGTACCATCCTTGATTCAGTTGCCATCAGTGCATATTTGACTGTCACCATGGCTTAAGGATAGATGTGACTGCCAGGCAGAATTATTTAAATTCTCCTGAAAACACTGGTGACTTTCATTTGAAGGTCATCATTCGAATATTGAAAAAATAGTATAATGGTAGAAGGTTTATAAATGTAAAAATAATGGTCTTGTATATACAACTCCATGTATTCACATAGAGGCTGATAGAACATTTCATCTCCAAGAGCAGGAGCAAATCCTCCACTGGTCCCAGGTCCATATAAGCTATTTTTATTTCATTGACTTTATAAATGTTTAAGTTTGGGTGAGCTCATCATTTGAGACTCCTTTTACAGTCAGTAGACAGAAGTGAGCACATCTACAGAATGATTTATTAGAGCAGTCTTAAATGCTGAATCTCCTCTGGAGACTTCAATTTCTCTCTTCAATTTCAGTGAAGGGAAGGTCGGTGCCTAGCTCAGACTTAGTTGCCTAACTCAGGGCAGAAAGTAGTAATCCTTCCTCCTGTAATTACACAGGCCACTGGGGATCCCACCTGAATATTGCTCAGAACAGCTGATCCTTGTGGGAACAAGATTTATATTGCATAAGACTGTAATAGGATCTAAATCCTCTTGGCTGCTTTTTCTCATTGCCTTTGGTTGACAGACTCTGTTTTGAAAGATTAAGTCTTAGAGATAGTAGGGAAAAGCTTGAGGGGAGATGCTGTTGTGCAAGAAGCACATTTAGAAAATTAACACTACAGATCTTACTATGGCCAAAAAAAAATATCTCTGGCTCTTCATATCATAGCACCAACCTGCATCAGTCACAAGTTGCATCCTGTAGTTGTAGACCATGTAGGAAGGCATAAGCCTTTAAATCCCTCCAGAGCCACTCCAACATGATTTTCACTCATTTTTGATTCTGTGTCAGAAGGACCAGTGCATAGGCTATATCAAGCAAGAGCTCTAGGGAAACAATGTAGTGCCACCTGGAAACAACAGGATTCCCAGGATTCTTTGAGATGCATGTGCCTAGGAGACCAGAAATGGGATTCATTTGACCACATCTAGAGATCTACCACAGATGTCTCAACATCTGAGTTAGGCCTCCTTTGTAGTCAATTAAGAGAAAGAGATATTTTTAGGGGAAGTTCTGTGCTCACAATATAGCAGACATTTAATGTTCAGGTCATTGCAGACAAATATACATCTGGTGCTGTTTCAGGTGTCCTAGGGCACCAGCAGTATCTACATGGGGCTGTCAGGTACAACAAAGGACTATGCCCTCCTGGAATAAGAGCTAGTAGCCAAGTGGATGACCAAGAGCATCTCAAACTGCAGTAGGTACCACATTAACGTAGGAATGTGAATTGGACTTTTACACAGCAGGGGTGGAATTCAGGTCCAGAGCGTAGAAGCATATCAGACATCTGAAATCAGCTGGTCACATAGAAGCGTTTCTTTTAGAACAAGACTATTAGCTCTCTAGACTCTACTGCATTGACTAGATAGTCATCAACTGTAATGGAAGTTTAGACACCTCACTTGTATGTCGATATTTAAATTGAATGTAGCATTAAATCCCATTCCTAGAGTGGCATTCAGCTGCCTAAATTCCATAAAAGATGCCATAGGACCTCCAGCTGCTCCAAAAGAACACGTGCCTTTCATAAGTTATGCAGCCAGTCAGCCTCATATGGCTGTCTGAGATTCCTTCAGGTACCTCAGATTGTATTAGCCACTGCTATTTTAACAACTGAGTTGAACTTGTTCAAGTTGGTTTCCCACCCCAGGGTTCACACCAGGAGAATGCCGATACTGTTTGACATCCCTCAGCAAGTGATGTACCTATGCTACATGAACAGCCTGGCACCTTCTCCTGTGTGTGCACACAGGTGAGCTGTTATTATGGTTAGCTGCTCTAGCAGCAGTGGTTGTACACTAGGAAGAGTACCTTAAGTCCTCTGCACTAAGTCCTCTTCACCCTTCCACATGCAAGGTAACATGGGAGAGGAAGAATTTGTCCCATCCCATTTCAGAAAACTCCAGTATCAATTTGGTACACATAAGAACTGGTCACTGGAGAGAAATAGATAGTAATAGGGCACAGTTCACCTGACCTATATTAAATATCTTCTTTAAAACAGCATCATTCTTGCTCTGCAGATGCCAGCTTCCTTTCACTGACTGCCAAGGCAGTCTATGTGACCAGTTCAAATGTAGATGCCTCCACTGTGGACATCAAGATCTGGTCAAATCCCACTCTGCAAGAAAGAAGAATCTCTACAGCAAGGTTGCCTGGTGCATTGCTCATCTCCTGCAGAAATGCATAAACTGGCTCAAAGAAACTTTGTTTGAAAAGTCTCTAGTAACTTATCTTGCCTACATTTCTGCTCCTGTTGGACTGCCCCATGGTGCAGATTTATCTGCCTCTGTTTCTCATTGAAGTGCTTCTATTTCAGGTTTTTCAAGAAATGCAGTGTGAGGATGACAGCTTTTGAGGAAGGAATTTGAGAGAGAGAAATACACAGATATAATGTGTATACGTATATGTGTAAGATTTTGTGTGCATATTCCCCACCATGCCACAGTCCTGCCCCATCCCTTTCAACTGTCCCAAGTTACAGGACTTTCATTATTTCCATAGGAAAGCTATTTTAACATTTAATACTTTAAAAGTTCACTAACAGTTATCCTGTACCTAGCCTATATCTTATTTCTGTGAGAACTGAGAATGTATCAAAAGCCAAAAGTAAAAAAGGAGAAAAAAAAAGAAAAATGTGTAGAGGCATACAAGAAAGAGTTTGTGGCATATGCATGAGTTTAAAACTTCAAGAAGAAGTTAAATTAATGAAGGTAGTTCACAGTTTAAAATTAATTATTTTTGCATTTCTTTTTCTCAGAGGTTCCTCTTCAATATTCCAAATATAAATGGTGGTGGGATTATTTAGAAACCAAGTACATTATAACTAAGGCCTATAGCAACCTCACTCAGCAGTGAAATTTGTTGTCTCCCTCTGATCCTCAGATTATGGAGATGAGGGGATGAATGTACATCAGTAAGATTCCCTACCGAGATAGCTTTTCACTCTTTTCAGTAAGAAAAAGATCAAAGGGAAAATAGCTAATTAACATACCAAAGGAGACAAAACCCCTAGAGCTTTATCGTTGTTGCAATCCAATAATAAACAGCCAAGTACAAAAAAGATTATTTGATAGTGACACACAGAATTGAAAGCCTTTGAAATGTCAGCTTCTCAAAAAAAAATATTTTTAGAAGGAAAAAATATCCATAATTATACAGAATAATGCTTAAGCATTGGGGAGTAACTCTTCATTCCTGTGAGAGCTTGCTTGTAAAACTACTTTGCTTAAGAACAACAGTTTGGCTTGCCTTTATCTAAAATAAAATAAAAAATAAAAAAGAAACACACAAAAGGGTTTAAATCCCATCTTGAGCAAACAGTCATTTCTTTTATAAATTAAAAATTAAGTACAGTTGTTCTTGATATATTAAAAAATATAATCAGTCTCCAATCCCAGACCAGTTTCTAGCTTTTATAGACT
Source organism: Phalacrocorax aristotelis (assembly GCF_949628215.1). Lineage (NCBI taxonomy): Eukaryota > Metazoa > Chordata > Aves > Suliformes > Phalacrocoracidae > Phalacrocorax > Phalacrocorax aristotelis. The sequence goes on along the minus strand of NC_134276.1, from coordinate 35,230,541 downwards.
TGGGGGCAGTGGGACACCAAGGTTTCAAGTGATGGTTGTCTGGGCTGGCTAGCTGCTATGCCGTGTTGTAAGTTCTAGGTGCTTTTACAAAGCCAGAGGCAAAAAGACAAATTCATGTAGCAGGAAATTATGTGAAACTCTTCCCTGGGGAAAGCAACTGCTCAGACTACATGGATACATCAATACCAGTAAAAAAAGGGGGACCAAAGCATGGGCCCAAGCGTATTAAATTGTAAGCAGTTTCTCTGGCACACTTTTGGCCTAGAGCAGCTTTCCTTTCACAGAACTATTAAAAGATTAGCACCACTCTGAGGCCATTCCCAACAGATACCTGGGCACAGCCAGCCTGGTTAAGGAGGTAATTTTAGCTGCATGGGTGCGAACCATGACAGTTGCAGGGCCAAAGGGTGATCATGTCTCTGTTCCATTTACAGATGCAAAATGCAGCAAATCAGCCTGTTAGAGAAATATTTACTTCTGGCACATGTAGTTTTTAGAGTAAGGGAAGATGGGAAACACTGTGGTGAATGGCTGTTCAGCAACCAGCAAAATATATTCCACTTTTGTCCTACCAAAGGCAGGTTTGCATGTTTGAAAATCCTTGTATTTGGTATAATAGACATGATTTAGAAGGAAGGTTAGTCACTGCATGGATACTAGCAAAGAATATTCAGGTATCTGCTTAAAAGGCTCCTGTGGGATAAGGCCCTGGAGGGAAAAGGGATCCAAGAAATCTGACTGATATTCAAGGACTGCTTCCTCCAAAATCAAGAGTAGTCCTTCCCAACAAGTCCTGCACGATGACCAGAAAACTCCTGGAAACACTCAAACACAAAAAATTAAGTACACATAAAGTGAAAGCAGGGACAGGTAACCTGGGAGGAATGCAGAGAGACACTCTGAGCATGCAGAGATGCAGTTAGGAAAGCCAAAGCCCAGCTGGAATTGAATCTGGCCAGGGATGTCAAAGGCAACAAGAAGGTCTTCTATAAGTACATAAGAAGACCAGGGAAAATGTGGGCCCGCTGGTGAATTGGGCACAGGCGGTAGTCACACAGGACACAGAAAAGGCTAAGGTGCCGAATACCTTCTTTGCTTCAGTCTTTAACTAGCAAGACCAGCCATCAGGAATCCCAGGTCCCAGAGACCAAGGGAAGAGGCTGGAACAAGGAAGACATACTGTTGGTTGAATCGGATCAGGTCAGGGAATACAAGCATCAGTCCATGGGCCTTGAAGGGACACACCCACAAGTGCTGAGGGCACTGACTGATGTCATTACAAGGCCACTCTCAATTACCTCTGAATGATCATGGCTATTGTGAAAGGTCCCTGAGGAATGAAGAAAAGCAAACATCACTCCTGTCTTCAAAAAGGGCCAGAGGAAGGACCGGGGGAGCTACAGGCCAGCCACCTTGATCCCTGGGAAGGTGATGGAGCAGATAATCCTAGAAACCTTTACCAGGCACATTAAGGACAAGAAAATTAGCAGGATTAGCCAGCATGGATTCACCAAAGGGAAGTCATGCTTGACTAGCCTGATAACCTTCTATAATGAAATGACTGGCTTGGTAGATGAGGGGAGAGCAGGGGACATCGTCTACCTGGACTTCAGTAAGACTTTCAACAGTGTCTCCCATAAGATGCTCATAGAGAAGCTGATGAAGTATGGGCTGGATAAACAGGCAGTGAGGTGAGTTGAAAACTGGCTGAATGGCCAGGCTCAGTGTGTGGTGATTAGTGGTACAAGTCTAATTAGTCTAGGCATTAACTAGTTATGCACCCCAGGGGTCAGTATTGGGTCTGATCCTGTTCAACTTCTTCATCAATGATCAGGATGATGGAGCAGGGTGTACCCTCAGCAAATTTTCCGATCAAACAAAACCAGGAGGAGTAGCTAATACGCCAGAGGGTCATGCTACCATCCGGAGGCACCTCAACAGACTGAAGAAATGGGCTGACAGGAACCTCATGAAGTTCAACAAGAAGTGCAAAGTGCTGCTTCTGTGGAGGAGCAACCCCAGGCATGAGTATGTCCTGGGGGACACTCAGCTGGAAACCAGATTTGCATAAAAGGCCCTGGCAGCCCTGGTGGACATCAAATTGAACATAAGCCAGCAATGTGACTTTGGCGCAAAAAAAAGCTAATGGTATTCTGAGCTGCATTACACAAAGTACTGCCAGCAGGTGGAGGGAGGTGATTCTTCCCCTCTACTCAGCACTGGTGAAGCCAAACCTGGAGTACTGTATCCAGCTCTGGGCTCCTCAATGCAAGAGACACATGGACATACTGGTGAGGAGAGTCCAGTGAAAGGCCACAAGGATGATTAAGGGACTGGAGCACCTCATGTATGAGGAGAGACTGAGAGAGCTGGGACTGTTTAGCCTGGAGAAGAGAAGGCTCAGGGGGAGCTTATCAAGAAATATAAATACTTGAAGGGTGGGTGCGAAGAGGGTGGAGTCATGTTCTTCTCAGCGGTGCCCAGTGGTAGGGCAAGAGGCAATGGGCACAAAGTGAAACACAGGAGGTTCCTCCTAAACATTAGGAAATACTTTTTCATTGAGAGGGTGACTGAGCACTGGCACAGATTGCTCAGGAAGGTTGTGGAGTCTCCCTCCATGGAGGTATTCAAAAGCCATCAGAACATGGTTCTGGGCATCTGGCTCTAGGTGGCCCTATTTGAGTAGGGGAGTTGGACCCAATGATCTCTAGAGGTGTCTTTCTACCTGAGCCACTCTGTGATTCTGCATATCTTTTTGCATCAAAGGTATTCTCCCTTTGTTTGGGCTGTCACTGTAAGAGAAAATTGAATTTCTTTTGCTGCTATTCCACCTAGTCTTTGAATAAAGCTAAGTTTCAGTTTGTACTGGAACCAGTCATTACAATGAAGAAGAATATTCTTCATTTCACGCTGCAGTTCATTAATTTATTCAGCATATTTGTGACTCGATACTGAAGTACTAATCTGTACTCCTCATGAACACAAAAGCAACAGGCCCATTTCTTGAACCTTGTTTATGCAAGGCAGGGATGCAAAGGAGATGAGAGGCAACACTCAAAACCCACTGCCTGACTCAGCCTATACAAGCAGAATCCATAGGTCTTAATGTACAGTGTCAATTGTCTTTTACCTTTTAGGTCCTAAAACAGACACATCCATCCCATAGGCACTAGAGGATCAGGAAGCAAGAGTGAGTGGAGAAACCTAGCTTTTCAGTACAGCCTGGCTCAGTTTGGGCTGTTCCAAAAACATCCCATGTGAACACAAGCCACTTGGTGCCACACAAATCTTGGACCGTGGATTAACCTCTGGCTGCCTTTCTATAGCAAGATGGCAAGGTGGCCACAGAAATGGCCCTCTTGGATGAAAAAGGTGCATCTCCCAGTTAAAACACAACAGCCACCAGCTTGAATCAGAGGATACTCTAAATTAAACCAGCTGGGTCCAAAACCGAACAAAAAAGGCGATTTCAGATGCCCAGTCTTCCACTTCAGCTGTGATAAGCTTAACATGACAGCTAATACACGAATAGAAATAGCTTTCCAAAGACACAATTATTGCAAATTAATCCCTAAAAGATGCTTAGGATATGACACTTCAGGGTCTAAATGTAAATACATTGTGGTTTAGAAACACATATCTGTTCTTAAGAGCAGGGCACCCTGTCCTGAAGAGCCTGCACCTGTGGATGCAGTCAGCAAACTCGGTGCTGTCACTATCCTGATGTACAGCTCAAAAGCATCCAAAGTCCATGCCTCTAAGCCTGCCCTGACAGGTATGGCAACAAAGGGCTTCACTGCCTTTTACGCTGCTGGTGGTAAACTCAAGCATGTAGCATAATTTGGCCTGAAAATCCAAAATTACTAAAACCCCATTCTACTCTTCAACAAGGAAAACATCCTCATGTAGCCAATGCGACTGCTAAACCCAGACTGACCTGCAACTATACAAACTGGGTCTCACAACTCCCTTCTAGTTAAAGTTGAGCAGCAATCCACTTTACAAAGTCAGTCTAAAAAGAAATGAGGAGAAACCTACTCAACTCAGCTAATAAACAAAATAACTCTATGGATTCCTTGTAGGCTCTGTGCTTTGGGCAGGCTGTGAACACATCTTTGCTCTGCCAGAGTTAATAATTTCAGTGCAAGTGAGATAAAACAAGTACCCAGTTTTAGCCTTTGTTGTTCTTCTGTTTTGAAAAGACTCTGAAGACTCTCAGAACTCCTGCAGGACACCAAAAATTCTTAATGATGTTTGGCTGGGTGTCTCAATTTCCCCAAATGTTACATTTAAAAGTACTTTTACTAAAGTGGAAACAAATATATACTACAGACTAAGAGAAATATAGTGCCACAATGACTTTTTGCCAAGCTACTAAAATATAAAAAGCTTCCAATAAATCAGTATAAAAACTGTTTTATACAGTGTAATAATTTGCTTCAGCTATCTACATGACACTGTTTTTATATGTCCATTATCTTTTCACTATAAAACCATTAGAGACTTTAGCAATATTATGTGTGTGTTTTCTTGTCTGACTATTCTCATGTGTTTTACTAAATGTAATCCTTTCCTCAGTCATCAATCACTAGTACTGGACAAATAGTCTGTCCCCCTCTAAAAATCACACGTGTTCTTGTAGATGGTTAAATGAATTCAATTCAGCTCTTATTGTGTTTACTTTCTCTGTTTTAAGGAAAATGTTTCCAGGGTGAAAAGGGAGAACTGTTGAGAAGGACAACTATATATGAGTGTCAGAAAACAATCACAGAAATTAAATTATAGCAGCATATAGCCAAATATTTGTACTAGAAACCCAGTTCAATGTGTTGTGACACATTGTAACATGCCACATTACTTATAAGATCAGTCAAAACCATTCACATTCTGAATAACAAACACACACAAAGAGTTGATTATGAAATGGAGAATTATTTCCATAAATTAATTGGGAACAGATTTCCTCATGTCTATTCACACACAGCAGCAGCTTGTTCCGCAGACAGGTTTTTCTTGTTTCAATATGAGTAACCAGGAAAGAATTTGACCCTTGACAAATGATTTTGAATACGAATATGTTTTTAAAATATTCCAATCTGCTCATGGGCAAATTCATCAGCAGAACAGCAGGCAAAATTTGCCATCTTCATTACTTTTTATTATTTAGCCATCTATTCTAACTGTCTCTTTGAAACCTCATCCTTTAAATGCCCCCGCCCCCTCCCTTTTTAACTTCAGCTGTAGCAGTAGAGGTTTTTGTAAAAACCTCCTGTTGGTATCATTCATTACATCTTAGTCTGCAAAGTTATGAAGTAGAGAATGCTTGGAATGAAAATGAGCAAAATAATTCCTACAGAGGAAATGCAGTGATAATAATTATCAATGACACTAAGTTTTCACTGTTTGATTATGATTCTCAGCCAGCTACCATAATTTCTCATTCAGAAGTGATTGTGGTAGAGGAAAAAGGAATAGGCTTTTTAAGGCTTTGTGAGGCTCCCTCAGTTCCTTTTTATGTCAGGCTTATCTACACAAAAAGATACACTAAAAGAATATTGCTCAGATTGCAAAGTCAAGCACTCCAGCACTAGTAAATGCCAAAATTAAGATTTCCTGAAAACATTAATTCAGTGCCTTATACATATGCATTGTGCTACAGTCTTTAATTACTTGATGACATACTATTTTTTTCACACAGTTCTTGCCTCATTCTGTGTTCATGCTGGATGGTGCTCACTTAATGAGTAAGCTATCCAACTTTTTCTTTTATCCTCTACATTTAGTGTGTGGCCCCAATGCTTTATTTACGGCACACTATTCAAACCCTGCTATGAAGACAGAACTAATTTTCTTATGGGCTTTTCTATGACTGTCAACACTATCGTATCTTAAATATAAACTGGAGGTTGAAAGCCATTGCTCTTTCATAAGTCAAGGAACCAAAGTATGTTCCAGTATCCCAATGCTACCTTCCTCCTTTGCTTAATCACAACCCTGCTGAATCAGTAGACATTCCAAAAGGAGAGAATAACACCACTTCAAAACATTTAGAGTCTCTTGACTAAGGTAACTTGCTGCTAAGCACAGTACTGGGTCACATAAGCAGCTTTTTAGCTGGGAGATAAATTAGCAGATTGTTAGACTGGCTGTAGTTGAATGCAGCTGCCTTCGACCTTGAAATTTTTTCTCAGCTATGACAGCGGTAAACCAGGTTTTGCAAAGTAAGAGTCAACCTCCACCCACTTTTATTTCATTTCTTTCTAGTTCAGATAAAAATTAATTGTGTAATGCCTGCCGCCTTCAAAGTTTCTTACTTGTTCGAGGTCTTGGTTTCTTAATTGCTAAGGGTTCAAATATTGCAAGTCATTTTCTTCTGCTGCCAAAGGTTTCTTATACGCAGGTTTCACATAGCAGTTTTTTAACCTTCCATGCCTGTCTATGCTCCATAAAAAACATTCCTGTGAATTTCAGACTTTTTTCCATGGGATTTTTCCCCTTTCCTTTCAAATCACCCATTTTGGAATCTCAACTTCTCTTTTAATTATTAGCATACACATATAATTTGTCATAGAAACACAAGCTTTCCCACATCTAACAAATCCATTTTAAATTTAACTGAACACTGATGGAGACAAAAATAATCTAAAATTTCATCTTTCGTCTGGGGACCTATTGGAAAGATCACAAGAATCTGAAAATCTCTTCTCCAAAATTCACCATAAAATCAAAAGCAACCCCTGAGTCATTTTACCTCAGTCTCCCAGGTAGCAATCAGGTGGTAGTAATATCTAATCACCATTAACAAGGGTCAGATTTTAACTGGCGTCCTTAACCCTTCAATGTTTTATCTGAAAATTACCAATCCTTTGAACTGTCCAGATGGTTTAATAGGCTCTTGTTTTTGCTCACATCTAATTACTTGTCTCCCGCAAATATTTAGTTTCGATTCATTAGAACAACTACTGTGTTCTCTTGAAGCGCTAGTCAATTCATAAAACCTTTATTGAGGATTATAATCATTAAACAATCTATTACAACCTCACCCTAATTTTCATTCATGGGACTAGATTCCTTCAGCAGGCCAAGGGCCAGCATCAATGAAGGGTAAAGTCATAGACTAAATAGACCTGAAAACCTGGAAGCCCAGTTATTGTAACTGCCACCAAAGGGCATCTGGGAACTGCAACCGATTAGCAGCTAGACAATAGCCTAACAACCAGTATGTCTGCATTTCATCAGAGGGTTACACAAAACATATGCGGTGTTGTATAAATAGTACATAGAGGCCAGAAAAAAACCAAATATAGCACTCAAAAATATATAGTTTGAACTGAACACATGGTGCTGGTAATGATCGTCATTCGAGTGCATGCTGAACACAGGGCTAAAGTAATGAAACAATTACTCGATAGAGGCATGAAAGAAGATCATTAGGAGAACACATGACACAATGTATAATGAAGTAATTATTTGTACAGGAAGGTGAGTCATGTGTGACTCTTTGGATGTGTGCTGTGGGATCCACTGTATGTTGCTTCACCAAAGGTAGGCAGTTCCATGCTTCCTAGTTGCCCCATGGCCTAAATAAAGGAACCTGTTACCCCTCCAGCACTAAGTCGAGATGTGCCAGAGTCCTCATGGTGTCCACAGGAAATACCAAGGTTGGACCAGGTGAATGTGGCCTGTGGGTAAGAGATTTTACTCTAAAAAGCCTCAGTTGTCATGGGGTCCTTGAATCTTTGAAGCACAAGAGAGACAGCTGGAGCCAGCACAAAAAGACCAGATGATTGGAGAAGCAGACTAACAAACAGTAGCTCTAATTCATCCTTCTTTCTCCCCATCTGTGGCCATGCTGAGAACATCAAGGTTGTTCTAAGTCAGTCATGCTCATCCTCTCTGTGCCCCATTCCCAGTTACTGGAAGAACTGAAAACATTTCATTTCAGGGTGGACACAAATAATAGCTTAAGCACATTGGAGTATCTACGTGAAAAATGCAATCCAAAAAATAACCAAAGCTGGTTACTTACATTTACTGAGTGCCTGAAGTTAGACAACAACTGCATCCAGCTTGTGGGGACCATCACTCTTTCCTTAGCCTCCTTTTATCACTAGCAGCCACAGCTGTTCCCTGCACAGCCCCAAAGGTCCTCACCACCTCCCTCGGCCCTGCTGCCACCACCACGAGGCAGCCGGGTCTGCACTCACCAGCACTGAGGAACAGGCAAGTCTGTGGGGAGAGAGGGGAGAGACAGACTGTCACTTCCTACATGGGCTGCTGCAAAAGAGGCAAGTGAGGATCTGTCTTCTTTCCTTCTCATAGACTGGTTACCTACTCACACCACTTTCGTATCTCTAGTGAGACATCATCACTGGGATGTAAAGCAAGGAGTGTGTAGACTCCTGGAGCACGTTCCAGCTGTCTCCTCTGCTGTGCTCTGGTGCAATCCTAAGAACCCAAGGAGGCACTGCTTCCAAACAGCTTGGAAACAATCTACCAGGGGATTTCATACAGGCAAAGAATTCAGCATAGACTTATTCATTAACATCAAGACTACATCTCCTACCATCCTTAAAATGCCCCAGCTCCAGAATATGGACTTGTCAGGATGCTAGGTAGGCGTTCCAGGGAACAGGGATTCTTTACACTGCAGAATTCAGAAAGAAGTTAAACCTTTATGGAAGGTGGTAGCGAGGAAAAGGGAAGAAAATGAGACTTGAACTTAGTAACCCAGCTGGTAGGCAGCTAACCCGCGTTTGGGGGAGCTCTGGACCATAGCATGTCCTCAGGACTACTTCCTTCTTCATTTACACCCAGGGTGTGTTTAAATGATGTTTATTCACTGATTGTGAATTCACAGGCATTACCAGAGGCAGTTCATCATAATCAATAGCTCAGGTTACACTCTCCAGAACAATGGAAAGAGTGAATAGGACTCCATCATGCTGAGGAGAGATCTGAGAATGTCCCTTCCTCCAAAATGAGTGCTCTAATCACTAAATTGTTATGTAGAAAACTGGCAGAGGTAGTACATCTTTTGATTGTGGGGCTTTTCTTCCAACACAAGAATAAGGTTTTCACAGCTGCAGGGATTCCAGCTGTGCAAAGTCACCACAGGGTAATCCTCTGAAATCTACAGCTCTGCTGCAGGAACATGGGGTAGGGCAGGAGTCCATTCATTTCTCTTTGCTCAGTGTTCCCCCACTCCCTCTGTCCATGGGCGGGTCTGGGTTCCAGCCCAAGGCACTCTGCTTCCCTCACACACAGAGAAGGGAGCTTATGCGTCCACCTGGGGATTGTTGAGTACAAAATACGGGCCAAACACTTAATATCTAGTAACATCTGGCTTCTCCTGTTTAAGCTATAGTCTTTCACCATCTGATACTAACACATCATCTAGACTGTCTGAGTATGAAAAAGAATTATGATCATATACGCCTACTTTTTGAATCATGATTAGTAATGTTACTATTTTTATTTCTTTGCTGTTGTACATCTAGATCTTTCAAAAATACCCTTAACTTAGTATGTAATTTGTCTGAGTGTTTCCTTTGCTAATTTATATATGTGGCTATGAACTTCTCTATTTCTTATTCATTTTGATAATATCTGAAACACATTGATGTCTTCTTTTTCTATCTGGCAGAGATTCTTGATTTTGGGGGTTAGAGGGGAACATCTGCAGAAGCACTCATTAAAAAATTGCAATTCTCATATACATCTTTACATTTAAATGTTTTCTTTCACTAACTTCATTCATAGTTATTTTCGTCATTGGTAAATTGGCCATCTTAGGGACCCAGCTCAATGTATTGATGGTCACAGGCTTTGTTCACAAGAACAAGGTCTACCATGGTACAGAGCTGCTGCAAGTCTCATGGCTGTGAGTGCACCAGTGGCCCTGAACTGCCCTGAGCAGACCAGCTTGAACTCAGACCTGCCTTGTCTCTGTGGACATGTCTGGTGGTCACTGGGCTCTTGGACAACCTTCAGTCCCTGCCCCTGCTCCGCTGGCCTCGCTGGAGCACCATGGTACCTTGCCCTTGAAGGGAAGGACATTGTCCCTGCCTGCCTCACCACCACCCTCCACTCCCTGCCACAGCTGAGTGGCCCTGTCTGTGCCCTGACACGAAGACATTCATAAAGCCGTTGTGCACTGGCATGTTATTGCCTATAATATTTAGATCCTCTGATCTATTTTCTCTTAGTAAAAGTCAGCATGTCTCCAAGGAGAAAGAGTGCACTGAAAGCATGTGAAAAAATGCCTCACGAAGGAAGTGCAGTGATGCTACTGACCTCAAGCACAGTGGGATTTTCACAGCAGTGGATATGTACTAGGATGCCGGTGACTTTTCTTCAGTGGGACTTCTTTACTATGTCCCTGCACTGCCCAGAGCTGGGGCAGCTCCCAGAAGCAGGCAATGTAATTGATTTCTCAGGTCAGCCAACAAAGAAAACAAAAGAAAACAAGCCTCATTTCAAACCATTTGGAATGTCTTTCAGCTCTTCATTTCTAAAGGAATAAAAAATTAAAAGAAAACTATATTTTCAGCACAAAATATTTTATTCCACTGTTATAATATTTGACTCAACAAAAATTAAGCATGTTCTGGACACCGAAAATGAGCAAATAGCCCCTGCCCCACTGAAGTGACAGAGCCAAATCCACAGAATTTCCTGGTGACATCATTTTACCCTCTTACTCATTAGAACAAAGGCTAAGCACTCAGGATTTTGCAGTCCTGGATTTAAGAGTCTGCTCTTCTTCGTGGCTCTTGAACCCACACTTCCCAGACCTACAGTATGGGCCAGGCTGGGGCTGAGAGCTGCCTCTGCAACACTGCTCCATGTGTTTGTAGCAGAGCACCATCTTAATGTCTGTTTCATGAAGTGGAACAGCTCTAGGGAGGAACTCAACAGCACATGCCTCCCCAAAACCCTGCTGGTCAGGGCTATCTAATCAGCAGGCCACCTTCTGATGGATTTATCACAGGCAAATGATCCAAGACTCTCTGAGTCTTCACTGAACAACATAATAATCAAGAGTCAGAGTCTCCTGCATGGTTTTCCTCCAAACTGCAAGAGGAATCTTCCTCTGTCCTAACAGTTGCAGCACTTGAATGCGTGGGTGAAGATATAAAATGAGATATTATCCACAGCAGATGAGAACTACCCAGCCACAAGTAGCTTAACAGGAGGGATCTTCCCTGTGTGGATCAGGATAAATGGAAATTTTTTCAGAACAGCTGCAGTAGTCAGTCCCAAAACTCCCAGAAACTGAGCAAATGCTGCGCCCCATTGTACTGCTGCGTAAAAGTTGCTTCCTGAATTAAATCTCCTGTGTTATTCTGCCTCCCCTGTTATTCTGCTGGATTTTCACTGTTAACCCAGATTTATGACTAGTTTTAGGACAACTGAGACCATATTTTCCAAATAATCTAACTAGTCACAAAAATAATTACCAGTTATCACCTAGCCTTTTTACTCGTTCGACTTAAGCAAGTTATTTTAATTCTATCTTACACTTTTCCCATTTATACAGTATGAAAAATCATACCAGCCCATGTAGAAGACTGCAGAGATTCTTTGAAACCAGTCCACCACCCCATATCATTTGCACAAATTCAAAACCAGTGCCAAATGTTAATAATCTAAATTAACAATATTTTGCAGCCAATCCATATTGGCAATATGGATTGTAAGAGAAAGAGGTTTCAGAATTATTTATGTCTGTAAAACTGGATGAGAAAGTACTTACTACCCTCTTCTCTTTTTCTTGTCATCTCTCTCAGTCACCATCCTAATCATAAGCCATCCCTTCAGATATTCCTAGTACAATGATCTCTACATCTATCTGTCATCCAGTCTTGAGTGAAGTGGCTGTTTCACTCATCTGACAGAAGCAGAGTTGGTTTGCCAAATTTCCGTCACTATCACTGCACGGCACAACTCTGGGATATTAATAAATAGTTTTTTTACCTAGGGCCACCCAGCATGGATTACTTGGGAAGCATCTCTTATCTTAGTGCAACAATTATAGCATTTAATAGGTTAAGGGATATAGTGTGTGTGAGACTTCAGGAAATCCTTTCGCAAGGTTTTCATTTCTTAGTTGAGATGCAGGGCACAACTATTTAAGGATTAGCTCTCCCCTCTTCCAACACATGCTTCTTTGATGATACCATATCCTTCTAGCTTCCTCTGTGAAACAGAAATGGAGAATAGACACGCTGGGGGAATTATTAGACTCAGCCTCCTTTATACCTTTAAGGCAACTACATTCCAAGACAAGAGTATCTAATGTGCAGCACTTTCAGCATGTGTAACTTAGGTATTTTTATGAAGTCATGAAAAACTCCACATATGCTCCTCTTTTAGAGACTGTCATATGTTATAAACCTTAAGCCAGGTTTAATGCAAATGTTTATTTTTTTTAATGTTTTCAAAGTGGAAAATGTTTTCTCATAAAATATACAGGCATTTTTTACTCTGTAAAGAACTCTGTGAATCTTTTTTTTTCACTGGTGGAGAACTAAAGGCAGAATTTTATAATAACCAAGGATAATTAATTTTTTTATTTGTATGTTTTAACTTAACGCTCAGCACCACACTATTTAAGCATAATGTTGCTGCAATGGAGGAGCATACGAAATAGTTTGTGGAGAGTGACAACTGCAAAAGCAGTACTTTAAAGAACAAATACTATACACAAGCATCTTTTGCATGGTACCCTGGACTGGGCAGATGATATCTGTGTCATAGGGAGAGAAATTTCTGCCAGAGATGTTCCAGTAAAAATCATTCCAAATGCATCATTCATAGTCAAGACGTATGGAGGAAAGAAATGCACATATTTCTGAGCAGACATCTCTGGCATCATCACCTACAGTGGTAAAAGACCGGGCATAATAACAGTCACAGAAGGTGCCAATGTTCCTCTCTCTTAAATTAACCAGTCAGAGCTTGTTGAAAATTTCCCATCAACATGATTTTCTGAAGGAAAAGGGTGTGTCAGATAGCTATACACGAAAGAAAGCCTATCTGTATTTTTCAGACAGTCCTGATCTTTGACTGTTCAGCGTCAGATCTGCTTAGAATTGCACTTTTCTCTCTTATAGGTTGAGTTTCTCAGAATCACACCTCCACTCCCACAGCCAAAATGCTTCCTTGCCACCTTCGCTATGAAGCATGTCCCCTACTTCATCTATCCCTTCACAAGTTTTCTTTTTGTCTGTCAGTCCTTCTGCTTTCAACGTTGTTGGAAAACTTCCTCCTAAATTTTGCTAGGTGAAAACCACTTTCTACCAAGTAATCTATCACTTGGTTACCTCTCCTTGAAGTGCAGAATTGAAAAATTGCTTTCTCCAGTGACGCACTGCCTTTACTGGCAGTCATTCAAGTTTGATATAGCTCTGTTGTTATTCATACACTAGGTGCAAGAGTTTTTCCTGTCACCAACTATGGATTTAATTCTAACAGTGGAAGCAAAGCACATCAGAGAACAAAAACGTATTGCCAAAATGTATTTTGTAGCTGAATACTTGTAGGCATAGCAAATTCCCATCAAGCTGACCCAGCATTTATACGTAGGCAGGATGCCCCCAGATACAAAAGCTATTTCTATGGGAAAATATCCCTGTCTTACGCACACACCACCAAACCCACATTTTTCATCGGGAAAACAAAACCAAAACCTTTCATTTGCCTCCTCGCAAGTAAATATATCCTTGGTTACAACTTTGTGTTCCATCAGGATTTTTCACAAGAAAATGACTTCTCACTCAAGCGGTTATATCCACGGGGCTTGCAAGGTCATGACTAACTCTTTCACTTGTCAGCAAACTGGAAGGGAGCATGAAATGCAGGGAGAGCAATGCTGGAATGGTATTTAGTGACCACCCCAAAAAGAAGATGAGCTGCTGACTTCCCTTTGTAGCAGATATTTATAAATCCCTTTAAAGCAGAACATGTTGCAGAAATCTTGCTTGCAACGACAAAGACATGAGTAAGTGTGACAAGACCCTCGTCAAAGAAAAAAAATGTTTCAGTCCTCTGTCCAAATAGATTTCAAAAGACACAATGAGCTACCAATTTTGTCTGGAAATGGACATAGAGTGACAGATCAAGTATGGCTTTTAACTGATGACCATATAGTAAATATGAAGAAAATGCCTCCAACAGATGATTCAGGCATTGCCATTATCCAGCTCTCCTGATACTTCCATAACCATTTCTATCATACCTCATTTGCTCATCCCAGCCAGCCAGGTTCAGAAAAAAAGGAAATTCGTCAAAGAAATAAAAAACAAAGCAGCACTGCCAATAGCAGTTCTGGCATCCCTGATAGTTCACTGCCTAACCTAGTGGACCAGCTTTGTCTCTGAAGGGAATGAAATATACGCGACCTCTCAGAGTCTAAGCAGCAAAATATTCCCTTTGAAGTGAAGCAGATGACCCAGATAAAAACACATGTATACAACCCACATGTGCACCTACACAGTCTGCATAGGCACACTTTCATGGGGCCCCAGCCGCCCTGGCTCTGCCTGAGACATGGGCACGATGCACATCTAACCAGGCCTGCTTGGAAGCTATCACGGCAGTATGCAGCAGTGTAGCACTGTCCTCATTCTCTATGAAATATTGAGGGTATCTCTCCAGCTTCCACTCCAACACCGTTCAGGTCTATAAATCCTGTGGCATATCTGTTATACCCCTGCAGATGTCAGGGTACCCTCAGGTACCTGGTATGGAAGAAAACCTGTGTTTAAGGCACCTGTATCACTCCCTTGGTGTAAGATTCAATCTGAGTCTGAGACACCTAAATTTAGGAGCAGGATTTAGTTGACTAAAAAACACAGCACCATTTCAGGTAGCCTTCAGTATCTAGGACAGTCAGATGGAGCATCCTAAGGTATCTCTAATGTTTAGGTACCTCAGAATTTTATATGTGACCTGTCGATATAAACCGCCATTATAGTCAGTGAAGGTCTTGACTCAATTCAGTTGCACATGCATACGCATAAAGTTACATTTAAGGTGCCCTACAGTGTGAAAGACACTCACGTGAAAATGACAGATATGACAGAGGACCTACAGAGCAGTAACTTCCCATAGTGACAAGTGAAAACCGGGGAGGATATTTCCAGGACTCTAAAACTTCACTGTGTGGGCCTCCAAGTTTGGTTGCCAGTCAGTACATTCAGCAGTGCCTAGTAAGTGACCCAGATGATGCTGAAAACCTGCAACAGGGCTTTAATAAGATTATAGCAAATACCTTCATTTAGATACCTGTATTTAGGCATCTTTACTTGGAGCTGAATCCCATCTTACCAATCAGACAAATGCAGTCAGAGCAGACACAGGATCAAATCAGTTCACCATTTAAGAGCCTTAGTCCAGCATGGAATGACAAATTCTGGGTTGCTACACTGCTAGCAACACTTGGACAGCTAGCCTGTAAGGTGTCCTTGTAAAGGGGAAAGTAGAATGAGACGCTTCCAAGGTCAGCTCTGTCAGAGTGGCATAGATACAGACACTGAAGTGCCAGTTACTTAAGTAGCTCTATACAGAACTGGTAATGAAGATCATCTTAGTGACTGCACAGTGCTGACCACTTATGTGGCGACCACGCCACTTCCCTCAGCTGATGACATAGTTAAGAGTAACTAATAAAGCAAATCACCCCAATACTCAGTAAAAATTCATGGATCACTATAATTTTTCATCTTGAAGTGGTTAAAAAAAATCCAGCTTATGACCTACATATTAGGAGGACATAGTTTCCCTTCCTATTCTTGTTTTACTATTAAACTGCACAAATTGGAAGTCACCGCATGGGTAACAAATAACTCAACTCTACAACATTTCCCATTGTGACCTGCATGTGCTCATTTTAGCTTGGAGAGATGGAACAAACTAATCAGAGAGGGTATTAGGTCTGCTTAGTTTCCATAGTTTTCATGGAGATTCAGGTCAAATAGAAATATATCAGATCATTAGTCTGACCTCTTGCAAAGGAGAAGCCAGAGAATTCTACCTGATACTTATTGTCAAGAAAAGATTACTTTTATTATGGTGGTGAATATTATCAGTGTTTTGACTAGGACAACACTACAGCTGCGCTAGAGTTCCTACATGATTAACATAACTGCCCGTGGCCAGGTAGACACAGGGGAATATCATCATTCGTAACATCAAATCAACCATAGTGCTCTGGTTATTTAGAAGTTTCATGTTGCTCTTGTTTGTGACCTGAATTTACAAGAAGTCTGAGGTTACTTTCTGTCTTGCTGGGGTTCACTGCTTTTGGGAATGTTAAATGTTTCACTGCTATGTGGAATTTTGGCTTCTGCAAACTCTACTGTCATTCTGTCATTGCTGCCCCTGTGTCTTCCCTTTAGGTGATGGGTAGATCTATAATCTATTATGTTCTGCAAATACACTGCCAGTGTACTGTCACTTGCTAGTCTGCTTTAGAAACCTCTCTTTCAACAGTAGCTGACAAGGACTGGGCAACTAGTCAAAGCCATCCAACTTTGGGGACCAGGAAGGCTATGCCTAGGAGATGTGAAAGGAAAAGCCCAATTGTATTGTTCTCCTCAGTTCCTCTGGTATTAAGAGAGCTAGAAAAGTGAGGAAAACTAGAAAGAAAGAAGAATTGGAGTTAGTACAATAAGCCATTTGTGGTGTTATTATTAATAATCAATGTTTATCCCCAAAATCATAAGCATGAAGAATTAACATGCACATATCCAGATTAGACCTTTTTTTTTTTTTTTAATGGAGATAAGCTATGCATATTACTGCAAAGGAACTAAAAAGAATATTAAATTGCATTGAATCTTCTGAAAAACCTGAAACAGAGAGTGTCATGGCTGTAAACCTTTTTATTCTCTCTGCATTATAAAGTTTATATATTTATCATTTATGAAAAGAGGAGATTATCTGCCTTACTGCCTAGGCACTTTAGGATCTTCACAGCTAACTTAGTGTCCTTCAGGTCTAACCTTGACAAAAGGTGCTATTTTTTTATCCAATAAATCTTTAAGCCTTGTGGGTTTGCCAACACTGAGAAAGGCCATTACAAATATACAGATAAACACAGGTTAACTAGAGGGACAAGGAATGTTAATATCCAAGGTAGACAAGGACTGCTTTGTGTAAAATCACAGTTCAGCAGCAATTAGCTGGCATGCTCCTAAACACAGCAGTTATCATCTAAAGTAAACAACTAGCACTAACTTATATAGGAGGAAAAAAACCCTTAAATGATGTTGGAGCCAAAGACCTGTTAAAAGGACCTGTGAAAGTGCTACCTCTCTTGTTAGCTGCCAACCCAACAAGCTTTTGATCAGATTGACAACAAGAGAGAACCCACCTTTCCACGATGTGAAGGATCGAGGTGCCCCGTTGCTTCACAGAGGATCGCAAACAGCCAGTAGATGGTAGCAACTGTCGGTCACTAGTAACCTGAGCTGGATGCCTGCCGACAACCTAGATGCAAAAAACCTCGGCGTTTCATTATCAACTGCATAAGCCGTTCAGCCTCCCAGGAGAAAGTTGTATTAGGCTTTGCTATAGCTAATTTTTATTGATAGGTGAAAATATTTTCAGAAATAATGCTGACCTATATATGGACTTCTTAAGCTACGCTGTCCGTTTAAGTCAATATTCAGGGAAAGAGTAACATTAGGGCAGAATTGCATTGGCAGGGTGTGTGAAAATGGTCTGAACAGATGGAAAGATAAGAAGCAAAGAACAGTCTTGTTGTTTTGGAAGGAGGAAAGTTAATAAAATAAGAACAAAAGAGTTATTACACACAGACAGACTTTCAAAACTAAAATCTGTATCCCCATGTTTTCAAAAACCTGTCAAGTATCTTAAACATTAAGTATCTTTATGTAGAGGATATAAAAAATGCAATCATCTTGCTATGAGGAATACATAAAAGAAGCAAATGTCACACTGTTGGAACAAATAATGCAAAGATTTCTTTTTAGAGGAATACTCTCTGGCCCATGATAACTATTACTGACTGAAAATTATTAGCTTGAAACTACAGGATGTGTCTTATAAAAAGAATTTGTAAATTTAATAACATAATTTCTGCATAAATTAAAATATTTGAATAGAATGTACTTGCTAAATAGTTGAAAAAATGCTAATTGAGGGAAACATCTGCTCTGAACAAGAGCATTTACCACAGGCAAAGTGCTTGTCTGCAGTGGCAGTTTGCATGAGGAATAACAGGATGCAAAGCCTCAAACTGTATTTTTACTCTGACAGGGAGTTTAAGGATATGGCATGTTGAGTTTGACATTCATTGTGTCCCTGATTTCCATACCATACTTGCTTAGTTTTCATGGGAAAAACTGAAAGACGTGGGAGGAGGTGGGAAGGAGTCATTGCAAATGATAAGAGATGACACTGAAAATCTTAAACTGGGATATTTAAGTCAAGCCGTACTTTTCTGGGTCTCTGTCTCCTTTATTATCACCACTAATAAAGGACCTTAGGCACACCTGTGCATCTCAGTTTTCTTCAGAAACACCTATGTCATGCTCACCTGCTGACTGTGAAGAAGGTACAACCTGCTTAACAGTCCTGCAAACAGCTTTCCATCAAAAAACTGGCACATGATGCAAATGTAGTCCAAAGGACCCCCATCAGCCTTCCCAGGCTGAGATGGTTTTTCAGAACTGCCAAGTTATATTGGTTTGGGATCTTTTTTTTTTTTTTTTTCCTTTTAGAAAAGCAACATCTCTGTCCATGAATAGATACAGAGAGCAGAGCTGCTGAGTAAGAGAGCTGAGAGCTGATGTAGATAATAGCAAAGCCCTGCCTGCCATTTTCACATCCCTGCTAAGCTGTCTTTAATAAGCATTACAATTAGCTTCTGATAGCTGCTCGGAGGCCTGCACGGAGCAGGCTGGTTGTCTGAGTATGGGTCTTATTAGTGAGTTGTCTCCTCACAAAACTGCCTTCACAAGTGACACCCTTCTCAGCAGTCTCCGTGGAAGTGAAGGATTGAACCCATTCAGAGACTGAACAGCCCATAAAGCCTGTTCCCTAAAGGACACAATAACAAGAAAATAATATAAAGGAGAATGAAGGAGCTACGACAGGACGGCATAGAAGAACCTGTGCTGATGCTAAACGGATCATAATTGTCATAAGGGTGTTTTTTTGACCTCTGAGCTATCAACCTGATCATTTTCTCTCAGATTAAATACACTTTCAGATAGTTTTGGCAACAAGCAATTCTAGTGCCAACAACTGCAGCTTTTAGATATGAAAAAAAATAATTACAGCCACCCTCTAAAACTTTGATTTATTCTCCACAATAAAATAAAATTACAGTGTAGCTGAAAATAACAGCAGCCCACAGCTCTCAAATACCCAGTAGAAACGATCTGGCTGGCTGACCTCTTGCCTGTGTTTCCTGATTATAGTGTCACCAAAATCTAGTTATAATGATATTTTCTTTATTAAATTATATGCTCCTGGCAGTTATGCTCTTTTGTAGAGGACAAAGTATTAACTAATCTGTTTTAACTGATCTCAATGCAGTTAAACATCTAAGTCATCTTTAGAATACACTTTGTGTAGAACAGAAACAGTACCAAAATGAAAAATGTACATGCATTGAATCGACTGAGTTTAAAACCAGCGTTGTGTTTTTTTATTATTTTCTCTTTTTATTATTATGCTATGCTGTATGTTATGTTATTCCAGACATCATCAAGGACTTCTCACAAAATTCTGCATTTATGGAATCACTTTTTCTAACCTCCAGCTGAGAAAATGTCTTTTAGTTTCCTTTAAATCTGATCATTATTTTCCTTTCCATTCTGCATACGTACTCCCTGACAAAAAGTCTCTCGACAGAAAAGTGAATAGATAGGTAACTGCAGTGTTTTGTTTGAAGACTTATGGTACATAATTCAAGGTTTAATTCTACTAAAAGGTAACACTGACCAATTTCCATTTTTTATCTGAAAAGTCAAGCTTGTTCTCCATGTGTAATCTCTATTATAGAAGCATCAAACCGAATAAAAGGCAGAATTCCTCCTACAAATGTCATGTATTCCATTACATTTCTGTGTTGGATCTATATGTACAGATGTGTACATACATATAGCCAGGCCCATACCTACTACAAATGCTTGGAGTGCCATTATTTTCAGCAAAGTTATGAGGGTTACATGAGATAAGATCTTGACCTATAGTTTTGCGTAATGAAAATACAATACTCTGAAATTCCAATGATGCAGGCACTTCTAATAGGAAATAATTATGTTGGCAAGCCAGCTCTGAATGGTAATGTAATAATAGTTTCATTCTGAGTTCTGAAAGAACCGTCCTCAGGCAAAGATCAAGCATTCACAGCAGCACAGACAAAATCAAATTTTCCTGTCCCAGGAATGAGGACAAATTCTTGCAGTCTCGCTACTAGATAAGGAAATGCAGTTTCGCAGCGCTCTTGGCACTACACGCCTGCTGCAGCCAGCAGCAAAGCAGCTGGCATGGTGGAGGGTTGATAGTAGGGGTGGCCATGTGGGCAGTATGATCATGGCTGCCCACTGGTGGGGACATGGAGGTCCACCACTCATGGTGTCCCCAGTTACCCAGGAAGGACTATGCCTACAGGAGCAATTTGTCCTGGCTTGGGTGAGCCAGTGTAAGCCAAGTTCAGAAGTGCAGTAGCCACTGTGGCACCAAGAATATCCTTCTCATGCTTTCCCTTGCTTTCCTGGCATGATTTTTTCTGCTGCCTTCCTATTCCTGGACATGGCTGGTCATGCTGAAAGGTGCCCCAGAGCATAGCTGTAGGAAAGCTTTCTAGCGTATTGAAGTATCTTGATCAAGAGTAGAGTAAGCTCTATTTCACATGAAAGCAAACTGTGGAAGTATGAAGCTTTACCAACCAAGTAAGATGACCAGACAATGCCATCTGACAAAAGTGGCCAAAACCAGAGTACACACCACCCTGGAGGGATTTATTTCTGCACTGAATCATCTCACTTTCTTATCTCCAACAATGGCATAAACCAAAGCTGTGAAAACAAGCCTTCTCAGCCCTTCTGAAATGTTTGACTCTCAGGGTATCAGCTCCGTCTGACCCTTAGCAAAACCCTGACATCTGCAAATACAGGCCTTTCACATGCAAATAGAGGGGTGTAAATAGGGAGCCAAGCATTTTGGAAATGCTTTGACATACTGGGCCCTTAGACCAACCTTTTCTTTCGCCACTTTTTTCTCTGTAGTTAAGAAATGTTAAGACATATGCCATGCAATGTTGTCAGGACTTCTTCCCCTCGCCACCCATGTGCCTAATGGTTTAGATGAAAACATGCTCAGAAGGGTCATTCACCAATCTCCCTGTAGGTTTAAATATTTTCAACTCGGTGTCAAAGTATGGTAGGATGGGAGTGATACTCTGCCTAGTCCTTTTCACAATACAAATCATCCAAGCAGAGGGTATGTGAAAAAACATGGACGAGCCTGATGTTACTGTAAAGCTTCAGTATTAGCACCCTGTACTGGGATAGTGCTGTGCTTAACTCCTCCTGTGCTGATAAGATTCACCTGTGCATGCAGCACATTTCCAGACCCTGTGCCTCTGTAAAGGCAAGGTCACGCCTTCACCAGATAACATGGGTTTCCCCTGCACAAAATCCTCTCATGCAGTGATCACATCCAGTTTCCAAGGTGCAGGTTCCAGACATTTTGGGGCCTTGCTAAAATCTCAGGAGCAATTATGATTAGTCCAAATAACCTTGGTCACATTTAAGTAGCTTCTCCTTGGGATACTGGCTTAAGTTACTGTTCATCTCAACCCCAGCTGGCTTCCTTGTTAACACATGGATTCTGTTCTTCAGTAACTCTTACCACCTAGTTAATTGAATATTATGGAAATGTTGTTTTTAGCACAGAAAACACCATGGACTCTGATTTTTAGCTGGGTTCTGATTTTCTCTTTCATGCAACTCACAGCAAGTAAAATTTCAACAGTTGAAGGTCCTGTAGCAAGTCAGTTTGGTTTTGTGCTTTTGATATTATCAGGTTTATAGTCAGGTCACTAAGGACTTAAATGACTACAAGGTCTTCTCCAGGGAAAGTCTATCAGTAAGAAAGATATTATTGGAAGAGTTTTAACCTTTCCTAACTACAAAAGCATTGTAAAATTCCCTCTTAAGGCAATATATGACTGACAGTTTTCCCATTTTATTGCAATAATCTTGCAATCCTGCTTTACTATACATCTTAATCTTCCACTTTCTTCTGCACTGTTGGATTGAGATCACCAGCATCAATAAAGAAGCAGAAACAGCATCTACTTATATTTATCAGGAGGAAAGAATTTCAGGTGACAGTGATGAAGAAAGATTAAAATCTTGTTCACTTTCAGCCTGGTTCCTGGGGATTTTTTGTTGTATTTTAATCTGATGGATTTTGCAGGACCTGTAAACAAACTAAACTAAAAAACGAAATAAAAAAAATAAAAAAAAAACCAAAACCCTGCCTAACAAAGTTTTTCCTTCAATTCACTGTATAAATCTTCCTCATATGTTTTCCCTTATTCTCTCATTTCCAGGTCAGAAACCAGTGCCTACATTCCAGAACCAAATGTTTTTAAACAGCACTGTAAAATATAGAGGTGGCCCAGTCACTTATTACATGCATGTAGTGATAAGTGACCAAGTCTTTTATTGCTGTTTAGGTTGGCAGAGAAAGCTATAACATATCCGTGTAAAGGGAATCATTTTGGTTTTGATTTAGCAGGGGAAGGAAGGAAAGAAGGGAGGAAGGGAGGAATTTGCAAACATGCCTGTGTGTCTCAAATGGGTTTAAATCTGGCTTATTCTTGCCATACAAACAGGTCATAAATCTGAAGAAGAACTAGACAATGCTAGCCGCAGGTCTTTATGAACAAACCATTTATTGGATGCAGTAAGCATGAGTACATTTCAGGGACATATACTTCTGTTACAGTGGCCCTCTCTTCCTCCTGCCAACTCTACTGTGACTTTATAGGACTGGTCAAAACATAGGCCAATTTTGATAACATCCAAGTTCAAAAGGTACCATGAAGAATTTTTAAAAACTTTTGTTTGCTTGTTTTACATTTCTTCTTTCCTTCTCCATTTGACATCCTTTTCCTTTTCTGTGGAAAGTTTCTGCATTTCCTTTCAAGTTATTTTTCCTCTCTATGTACTAAGGTAGTCAGGCATCCTGTCAAATTCTGGATGTAGTCCCAGGGGGACTGTGTTTCCCTGGTGCACATGATCCCAAAGAGGGTGGCCTGGTCTGATAATTTTATGTTATTATGTTACAGAGTGCTTACCACTGGGCAAAATACATGGGAAATGTAGTTTCACTTTTTCAATTTTGCAGAAGGGGAATTTAGGCCAATATTAAAGTCCATCTTAGAATATCATACTCTCAAAATAGCCTGGCGATATGTGCAATACCTGATGTCACAGTCAAGCCCTAACAGACAGCAATACTTCTGTTGGTTTCACCAATGAGCAATGGACACAGCTGAATTCAGGAGTTAACAAAGTCAGGGAAAACTCAGTCTGGAGACTCAGTAAAAAATAGGAGCTTGGCTCACCATGGGTTGCTACCTCATGTAATCACTTTCATTTCTAAAGCATATTGTGTAAATAGGAACATGTGACAGTGGACTATTCTGATCTGGAAACATTTTGGACCCACAATATGTAAATGCACAGCGTGGTTCTCTCTTGGCTGAAGTTTGTGTTTGGAGCCAGATGATCTCTCCAGCTGCTTTAGCAAGCAGTTAGGACCACTAGAAGTGGATCTACAGACCTCAGGAGTTGGTGCAGGGGTTCTGGCATCTCAGTAAAAATATTTCTGAGTATTTCACTTTGTAATAGTTCTAGTCTGATCCTATGGACTGAATGCCTCTCTGCAGCTCGAGTGCAGTAGGTGATGTCCTCAGACATTGCTTCCAGTTTAGTTTCAACTCGAAAGACTGTAGTTCATGAACGCCGAGAGCACTTCATGATACAAATCAAAGCACAGTAAATGGGGAATAGTCTGCTTTTAACATTAAGGAGACTTGTTGAAGATTCCTAAGCAGTAGAAACACATCCAACTAATTCCAATAATGCACTTATAGTAGGTAATGGTTACCACAACAATGGCTCCTTCGGTGGTATTAGTTGAAATTTGTTATGCACATATTCATCAGTCCCATTCCTCCAAATCTGGCTGTGCTCTGCTTGGTTCAGCACCCAACAACAGATCAATTTTTCCTGCTTTTTCTGGTCCCTGTACTTATCATTTCAGCCCTTGGCATAATCAGACTCGCTGTTGGAAATTACTGCTTCAGTCAGAGATCGCTCAAAGCAGCAATGATCCACCAATGCTCTTTCCTTCAGGAAAATTTATGTTGGGGTAAGCTTGGTTCTGCACTATCCACAGATTACTCCCAGCTTGGGTAACCTCACTGCAGCATGAGGAGGACAGAATCTGTTCCATAGCATATTTCCAGGTTATCATACTAATATGTCATTTGCTGTTGTTCTGATTTGTTAATCACTATATATCAGCAGCAGTCATTAGGCTTGTGTTCATCATCCCAGATGAAATCTGGCAACACTCAAAGTTCTAGCTTTCACTTTTTTCCCTACAGCTTGATAAATGGCACCACTCTGTGTTAAACTCTCCCCTCCAACATTTGCTCTATTCTATACATAGGATGATTTCTGTAAGGACGTAAAGATGCAGCTCTAACCGAAAAATTGCTTAGGAAGTTCAGAGCATCTGAAATCAGAAGATGAGAAAAGAAACCATTCTGCAGACTTAATTAAGGTTTTTGCTAGCAGCAAAAACTATAATGCAACATGACAGTTATTTGAATTATTTTTCTTAAGATGACTATTGCATTTCATTATCTAATTTGACATTACGGTTGGTGCTGTGTGTCTAGCCTGCAAAACAAAAATAAAAAGTTAAGAAAACACATGCTAGAAATAGAACACAAGTTCAGAGGGAATGCTTTGGGGGCTAGGCCTTTCTCATGCTTTGGGGAGAAATATACTACCATACCCTTGTCCTAATTTTTTTCACTGTAGTTTAGAAAAGTCCTTATGGCTAATATGTCACATCTAATATAATTTGCTGTTTCTGCCTTGCATTTTATTGAACTTTACTTTTTCATATTATAACCACTCTGCTAGAAGGGCTACAGATAAAGTTGTGTCAGCATTTCATTATTAACACTGTTTTTTCAGTATTTTTCAAATCAGACATTAAAACAATTCTCATCCCTGACTTTAGACTGGTAGATATTTTCAGCTTAGGTGTGAATCATTTGGAAAATTTTTTAAAGAAACAGCCTGGCCCACTTTTTATCTGAAGATCCATTTTTGCTCCTGAACAGGGAGACAGCAGGATTTCTACTGAGTGCTGGAGCTTAACTGCAGGCCATGCAATTGCTCCCAGTGGTGTAACCTTCTTCTTGCAGAATGTTTTCTTCCCAGTCCTCCTCCAAAATGTGCCAGTAGACTAATGAATGATAAAGTCTGATTTTTGCAGATGCTAAGTGTTTCTGCCTTATGCAAGCTACTGGACCACTAAAACACAAGAGTGTACCTTCCTTGGGCAGGGAGTTGGCTCTACAAAATAAATAGATCCACACAACTGCCAGCACAGTCCAGTCAATTCAGGCTTGAATTCAGAGATTAAATGCAATGGTGTCTTTGTGATAATGTTTTTAAATAAAACTACACTTCCTCTTCAAGTCTTGACCAAAAAAAGAAAAAAAAAAAGAAGGCAAACTATTTAACTCAAGCATCTGTTTTGACTGCACAGGAATACATGACCAGATCTCCTGGGAACTTTACTTACTACACAGCAAAAAATAAATAAATGAACACAGTAATTCTCCCTTGAATTATTGAACAATTGAATTGGTTAATACCCTCAATGCCAGCTGCACAAAGAAAATAAATAAGGAAGAATGTTTAATGAAAAAAACTCCTGTCCCAACTGTGTGCCCTTCTCTTGAACAATGTAGATGCTGAACTGGAATATTGATTGATAGCTAATTAACAAAACATATCTAATTTATCTGATGATTAAAGATCTAAGTATCTCTTCCAAGTGGATTAAAAGGAATTCAAATATAAGTATTTCATTTGTATTGCTTAAGTAATTCTGTATTAATTACTTGCAAATGAGGTATTTTTGTTTCATATGTCTTAAACCTCAACAAATACCCTTAATGAATTAACTGATAATGAGTGTCTTTTTAAAGCACATCAGATACTAATTTGAAGCAGCTTAATAGGTTCTTACTGCTGATATTGTCATTATGTATTGCAAGCATCAGCAAAATAAAATGTTTTCCTTCTTTTTTGCTCTCTACTTTCTTTTACTCCTTTCTAGCAATGCAATAATGTGTAAAGAAGAGCATTTCCTTAGTCCATGTCTTCTGTAGGAAATTTTACAGGACAGCAGCAGAAGGTCTTTATGCGCTCAATAGCAATGAAAAGAAATTTTGCCATCCATTGATAAACAAACTAAAGAAAAATACTATGTTTCAGTGATTGAAGGTTGGAAAAGAGGCACTATATGATAGAGCAGCTGAGGTTGGAAGCCATCTCTGGAATCATCTCATCTGACACCCTGCTAAAAGCAGGGTCAGCTTAGTTCAGGTTGCTCAGGGCTTTATCTACTCGAGGCCTGAACATCTCTAAAGACAGACAGTCCTCAAGTTCCTATGGAGCATTGCAAGAAACTCATTGTCTCCATCTTTCTCCATGAATTCTCTCTGTCTTCTTTTGATGGCTTTCACTAGCTATACTTTACCTTCTGAAGGAGACCCAGCGCTCTTGTATTCAGTATCCAAACTTCACTGTTTGTCTCTTGATTTCTGCATCACTAATAAGTAGATACTAACTGCAATTTATTTAACTAGAAGTAATGGTTTTCTGACATCTTTCACAGCATTTAGATCAAGGTCAGAATGCATTTACTTTAACTTTCTAATGCCTCATTCAGATTTTTCATTAGAGTGCTCTTCTCGTGTTAAACTACCACGTATCTATATTAACCTCTCTTTTTCTCAAATTTGCATCATAATTTGCATTAGATCTTGCCTTAAAATGCCTGAAATGCTATGGAAAGTAAACAACCGAACCTTCTATCTAAAAAATCAAAATATTATTTTTTTTCTATCCAGAAAAGCAAATATTTTGATGAAACACAGAGATGCTGGCACACAGAAGTTAAAAATCAGATGTTTCATCCTCCAGTTCATGACCATAATCTACTTCCCATTAGCTAGGTATCTACTCTAAGGCAGTCATTTAGTCAACCTTGATAGTTAGTAGAAAGGTATAATTGCCTCAGAGATAGATTCAGCCAACTTACCATGATGCTTACCCCAAGATAGGATGAACTACCTACCTCATATGCTTCTGTCTCCCTGTCTCCAGACATGGGAATCTCCATCCTCTTTATGGCCCTACTGTCTGCCTCTGCACTTTGGATTTTATAGCCAATGACTTACAAAGAGCTTTGGAGGACACAAAATATCTTGTAACATCAAGTCCTTAGGACCATGCTATTGTTCCTAGACACAGCAAATGCAATCTGTGACACAGGTGTGGCAGAACAAATATGTGTGAATGAAGGCTGAAAATTCATGATGTGCAGTCAGTGAAACATAGAAAAGACAGAAGCAAGGCCAAGACAGGAGGGAAAGGAAAGGTGAAAATGCTGAAGGAGAAAAAGTATGCCCGATGCAAAGAAGAAGCATATTCTGAGCAAAGAAGGACGTGACAGCAAACAAGCCTGAGGTGTGCAGAACAGTTTTAGATATAGAGAATAAAACAAAATCATCCATCAATGGATGACATGAAAACTGCACATGGAGAGAAGGATGGGTAGTCAGAACAATGAAACATTTAAGCTGAATATGTCTATCAATTATTGCTAATTATCAGTATGTCACTCTTAAGGGCATCACTGTGATTACACACAAAGATGTAATAAAATGTTTAGCACAAAAAGAAAGAGACGAGGCAAAATGGTTCATAACTGATCCTATAAATATAAATTCAGCATATCTCAATCTGTGTCTGCCAACAGATTCAGCCAAAACGTGCATTCAGAGCAGATGATCTCTGAATGCAGCCAGCCAGGCAAGATGCACTGTTTGGATGTAAAAATGGGACCACCTGCCCAAGACCACTTCCTGGTATGATGTGCATCCATCCTCTTTCCACAAGAAAGTGAATATAAATCTGCTGACAATAGACTGCTTCTCTTACTCATCTTTCATAAATTCCTTTATATGCACAATATACTTTAGGGATCTGTGACTCAAAGCTACTGATAAGAGAGAACACTTCCATTAAGTGGTTCACAGGCACCCCATGGAAAGCAGTATCTAATTGCATGGTGCAAGAGAAAGAGGACAAGACGGACTACCGATTAATTTTGGAGTGTCTCTTTGCCCCCTCATTCACTCCAGCGTGATTGACAAGGACATCTCCCCACTGCCATGGGGTTCACACTCTGAAGGAGAGGACAGTACACTGCGTCCTTATACAACTCACTGAAAGCTGGTCTCCGTTGAAAGAACAGGGTAGAAGGGAAAGAGAGTATTCAGTTTTCCCCTCATTTAATAAAATCAGTTTAATGTGCATGCTCTCTCTGTTAAATGTTTACTATCTGTGACCTTCTCCTAGAGGAGAAGATTCACTTCCAGAAAACTGTCAAGATAAAAATGTGATACTTTTAAAGTGGAGATTTTAACCGCACTTCTGATAAGAACATATATAAGAATCCCTTTGAGATTGATCTTCCTATGATTTCATTGATGCCTTGAGTGTTTCATTTGAAAAGTTAGACATTCTGTAGACAGAACTATGAGGTTTGGCTTTCAGCAAGACAATCAAGTTTCATGCTTTTAATCACCATATGTTGTTCAATAAATGTCAAATTCTTCCTAATGCTATATTCTAGCATACAGGTTTCTAGTTTGATTTTGTGTTTTGTGTTCATTACTGGCAATTGAGAGCTTGTTGTATAAGATTTTCATTTCAAGGATTTTCATTTCCTATACTGTCTTGATGTCAGTCAGAAATAAATATACATTTGCAATCTTTGAGAGGTTGTGGAGGACAGGACAGGTGCCCAAGGACTGGAGGAAAGCAAATGTCAGTCTAATCTTCAAGAAGGGCAAGAAGGAGGACCTGGGAAACTATAGGCCAGTCAGCTTCATCTCTGTCCCTAGAAAGGTGATGGAAGTTATCTCCAGGCATGTAAAAGACAGGTAGGTTATCAGAAATAGTCAACATAGATTCACCAAGGGAATATCATGCTTGACCAACCTGATAGCCTTCTATGGTGGCGTGACTGGCTGGGTCGATGAAGGGAGAGCAGTGAATGTTGTCTATCTTGACTTCAGTAAGGCATTCGACACTGTCTCCCATAGCCTCCTCACAGGCAAGCTAAGGAGGTGTGGGTTGGATGAGTGGACAGTGGGGCAGACAGAGAACTGGCTCAACAACAGAACTCAGAGGGTTGTGTTCAATGGAGCAGAGTCTGGATGGAGGCCTGTCACTATTGGTGTTCCCCAGGGGTCTGTACTGGGTCCAGTTCTGTTCAATGTATTCATCAATGACCTGGATGAAGGGATAGAGTGTAACCTCAGCAAGTTTGCTGATGATACCAAGCTGGGAGGAGTGGCTGATACACCAGAAGGATGTGCTGCCATCCAGCGAGACCTGGACAGGCTGGAGAGCTGGGCCGAGGGGAACCTCATGAAATTCAAGAAAAGCAAGTGCAAGGTCCTGCCCCTGGGGAGGAACAACCCCATGAACTGGTATATGTTGGGGGATCACCTACTGGAAAGCAGCTTTGTTGAGAAGGACCTGACAGTGCTGGTGGACAGCAAGCTGACCATGAGCCAGCAATGTGCCCTTGTGGACAAGAAGGCCAACAATATCCTGGGCTGCATTCAAAGGAGTGTGGCCAGCAGGTAGAGGGAGGTTATCCTCCACCTCTACTCTGCCCTAGTGAGACCACATCTGGAGTACTGCGTCCAGTTTTGGACCCCCAGTTTAAGAAGCATGTGGAACTGCTTGAGCAAGTCCAGCAGAGAGCTGCCAAGATGATCAGGGGACTGGATCATCTCCCTTATGAGGAAAGGCTGAGAGACCTGGGTTTGTCAGCCTGAGGAAGAGAAGACTGAGGGGGGATCTCATCAGTGCTTATAAATATCTAAAGCGCAGGTGTCAGGATGATGGGACCAGACTCTTTTCAGTGGTGCCCAATGACAGGACAAGGGGCAATGGGCACAAGTTGGAACACAGGAAGTTCCACCTCAATATGAGAAAAGACTTCTTTCCTGTGAGGGTGGCAGAGCAGTGGCACAGGCTGCCCAGGGAGGTTATGGAGTTTCCTTCCCTGGAGACATTCAAAACCTGCCTGGACGCATTCCTGTGCCCCCTGCTCTGGGTGTGCTTGCTGAAGCAGGGTGGTTGGACAAGATGATCTCCAGAGGTCCCTTCCATCTCCTACCATTCTGTGGTCCTGTGTGATTCTGTAATCATACACAGACACATGAATACAAGAGATGTGCACACTTCTCAAAGCTGTAAAGGAATACAGAAAGCGGATGAAATTGTTCTTCAGTGGTCACAGTAACTGTAATCCCCACAAAGCATATAAAAAGGACCAAATAACAGATCTCAGGAAAACTGGATTGCCATACCACATCTTTCAGTCAGAAAGATCAAAAGATATTGTAATTGAAAATATCCTGTATGTAACTGTGAGTTTCAGAGTTCAAATAGGAGGACTCTGCCTGAGCCACTAAAAGAAAATAATTCAGCTGTTGACTCAGAAGGTGGTCTGGATGTCACAGCAAAGAGTCAGTACACCCTTAAACACCATGTGAATCCAGAGTGGCTGGACTGAGAGATTACATATGGGAAGGTTTTCTTCTAATCACAGCAGACAAACAGATGCAAAAATGAACTACTTTTGATGAGCTTCTGCAAATGTCAGCAGAGGAAGCAGAAATTCTATCCTGCCCTCTGATCCAGCACAACAGGTCATCTGCCAGTGATGGGTTAAATAACAGCAACATACTGCTTTCCTAAAGCATCTTACAAATACTTCAGGACTCCTTTTCTGAAGAATTTCTTTGCATCAAGGAGAGATGAAATACTTTTCAACTGTCAATGTTCTGTTAACAATCTGAGCTCGGTGTGACACATCTGATTGATTGGGTCAATTCTGAAATATTCTCCATAGCCTTAGGAAACCATATGTAAAGCTAATTGGGACAGATTAAAGATTCAAGGTTAGAAATATAGAAAACCAAGGTAGGTCACTGTAAAAAGCATCCTAACTAGTCAGGCTGACACTGTTTAGACTCTTGAGAGGTATAAACTGATGAAAACAAAACAAAACAAAATGCCTCATGAACACGCATAACAAGAGGCTAAGTGGCCACAAGCAAAATTCAGGAGTGAAGCTGGAAATCAGTATAAAGTTTAATTCCAGAATTTGAAGTCATGGGTGTAGGTCAGAATAGGAAAAACTTATTGCTGATCTACGAGGCCTGAACAGGATCTTTGGCATCACAAGTGCTGTTCAGACCAGTTCCAGCACCACAGCATGATCAACCAACCCTGTGTTATTCTTCACAGATATTTGTCCAGCCTTAAAAACCTTCAAGACACTTTAACATCCCCAGTCAGTCTCTTCCATGCTTGATTGTCCTTCCAGCTGGAAAACTTTTCCAAATCTTGATCATAGTTCTCTCTTGATGTAACTTAAGCCTGTCACCCCTTGTCCTATGTCTTGCAGACATGTAAAACTGTTCATTCCTTTCCCAACTGACACAGCCCTTTGCCTATTTACTTCTTCCCTTAGTTTTCTCAGTACCATCCATCACCAGAAAGGGAAAACCACTGATAGAATTGGAGGTTTTTCACCCACTTTCACAGTTAAGTCATGTTGAAATTGGCCAGGTGGGCCATGGTAAGTAACAGTTATGCATGGTAAAGTGGAAAGAAGCACCCAGCATAGAGCTAAGAAAATAATAACAGAGAAGTTTCTCAAAGGCAGCCGAACACCCCAGCTATTTGTTCCTTGCCAAGCATACAGCAGGTCACCAGATCAAAAGAAAAGGCAGGTCACATGTCACAAACAGTAGCTGGGTGACAATAGCTTTTGTACATGGCAAATAACATCAATAAGGTGGCAAATACATCGTACCTACAGAGCACCACAGAAACAGATACTACCAGACAAGACTTCATTCTTTTCCCTGGCTTTTTAGCTAAGCCACAGCCACGAACTAGACCAAGCTCCATTTGTATTGCTGCAAGAGACTGCCCCAAGGACCTTGTTGGTATATTCAGGACATAGCAACATCCATGTTGCCTCCCCTCTCTACAGCCACAAGCTGTTGGTGGTTCCAGTTAAAGTTGGTTGGTGGGCAGAAGCCAAGTCCCACAACGTTCCAGTAATGCTGCTGTTTGACCTGCACAGCTGCAAACTGGAAAAGTGCTTAAGGTTTTCACGAAAATTTGGTCCCAGGTTCCAACCCAGAACATCTTTTCACTGAATTTTCAGAAATCTTCCTGAGGTGGCTGAACACAATGGTGGTTTGTGAAATGATGGGAAAATAAGGGTCTAGATGGGAAATAACTGGGAGCGAGGGGTGGGGGGAAGGACCAATGTTATTATATTGTATAGGAAAAAACAGAGAGATTTTAACATGACCTGTATATTGGGATTTGAAGAGAGGATTCAGGCGAGTTAAAAAATGTTATACAATGCCCAGTGGCAGAGGAAAGGAAGAGGGTTTCAGGGGGATACTAAGAGCTCCATTTTGCCTGTGTTAAGCTTATGCTGATAGTTTCAAAAGTGAAATTGCTTCCAAAATAGTCAAATGGTGCATTATGAACACATCATCTCATGCATTTAACCTTCTTTTTCTGCTGACAAATAACTCACAAAACAATCCTGATTTCTACAAATGTATCCACTTGAAGCTCAGAAATTGGTCTAAAAACAGATCTTTACAGCACTGAGAGAAACACCTCAGCTAGTTCAGCTACATTAGTAGGTCAGATAGATTTTCCATTAGACAGCCTTTCACACACACATATATGCACACAAGTCGGTACATACTATCCAGTGTCTATATTATGGCAGCCTCCTGAACGTTTCTCAGCTTACAAGAGCAATTGCCATGGAAATGTTGTGACAATCCCTCAAGGCAAATAAGTGGTCTACACAACAGCATTTCTGAGCTCAAGAGGTCCCTTTTCAAGGCTATATTGAATTGGGTAAGTCACACCATTACTGAGGCAGTCTCAAGACTGGCAGTGCAAAACTATACAGTGATTTGCCAGCCTTAATTGCTTTTCAGCTCTATGCAGCAGCCCTCTGGAAGTCCTGAGACATGCTTTCCAACACTTGCACAGTATAACTGAAGCATCCATTGTTAAGGGGCTGTTTTCAATTTTTCTTAGCAGTCCCTTTTGTAGCAGGGTCAGCTTTTTAAGGAGGGTTAACACTCCTTCAGTGTCAAAAGGACCCCAGTTTCCAAGAAAAAGATCCCACAAAGTAAAAAGAATTAAACAGAATATTTAAATAAAGTAATACTGTATTATCACAGCTCAGATTTTTCCTGTGCTCATTCTTCAGGACAGTTAACCTCCTCTCCCATTTCATATAGCTTTCAGGTATGAGCCTTTCAGAGTTTTAGGATTCCTTTTATCCTTTCCATTCTTTACCTCTTCACGTCTTTTCTCCTCCCAGGGCTTTTATCTCTCCTATCATTTGTGTGATACATAGCTATTAAAAATTAGTGCATATCATGACCTGCTGTGTACTATCATCCTTCCACTGTACTAGAAATGGTATAACCTACCCCAATTCAAAATATTGTCCTATATGGAAGCATTTTATATAGGAGAGACTTAAGCTTTCAGTTATTGCTTCTAACCAATATTCCTAGCAGATCCAAGTTCAGGAGCATTTGAACTGAGGAAGTGGTGCTTGCTGTTTATATAGACCCAGCTGCAGCCTCTAAGTCATGTTCACTTACACGTCTGTCGACCTCCCAGAATGGGGGGTAGTCTGCATCTTGGATTTGGTTCAATGTCAGTTCTCTGTAAGAGAATTTACTGCTTGTTAGAAGTGTGAGAATGAGAATCCAGGAATTTAGGAGACTTGCTGAGGGACAGACATGACATAGCATAAGCAGGAACATGACAAGGACTTCAGTTCATGGTATGCATCAGTGCTGAATTTGAGGGAACATGCCCATAGGAATGATACACATTCATTCTGCCCTGATACCTTTGCTGATGTGACCAACAGTGCAGAGCATTATGGTAGGAACACTGATATGAGAATAACTGTTCCTCTAAGAGTCAGGATAAAAAAAAATTAATTTCCCATAAGCTGCCAAATGGCCATTTCCACAATCACAGACCATGGCAAGTACATGAAGAACTTCATATTTAAAATGTATTTACACCCTGCTCATCCCTGTTAGGAAATTACAAATAATGTCCCATTTTAAGGAGAGGAATAACAATGACAATCAATGTGAATAACTTGCCCACAAGGAATTAGTTCTCTTAATTCACTCTCAGGACATGCCTCCTACATTGTCTCTGGGGCAGTCCCTCCTCACCAAGTGGCAAATAATTCTTAAATCATGGGCCAAGAAAAAGCTGTCTTCCCTTTCCCACTCAGTACAGCTATGCTCACCCCTCCAGTGTGTACAAAGCCCATGCTTAGCCCCCTCAGATGAACAGACCTGAGACAGTCACGACAAGCCCCACAGTCCATATGCCCTCTCCACACACTCATAGAGGTGGTCTCAGCTCAGGGTGCCCACCCTGTGCTTAGCCAGCACCAAACTCCAACCATCCCCTGTTGCTCTGAGTTGTCAAATGCCTGGTCCCACTGTAGGCAGGTCCGTGAGGAAAGCAAGGGTCCATCTTAAAGCCATGACCCTGCTCAGCTGTCCCTCCCTAGAGGAACGTGTAGCTCCACTTCACGACTACAAACAACTTATAGTCAGGGGGAAGTGGAAAGCAGTTTGGACTTCTATGACCAAGCTTGGACCTGTAGTTTTATGATGTTTCAAATTTGCCTTGCCTGCCCAAATTCAATATTGTTCTTTTTTGAGAGACTTATTGCTAATATTATAATCCACACTGGCAAATAAATGTACACATCTCATTGATTTCTAGAATGACTGCAATGAAATTGCTTCCTCGCGTCTTTCCGTCGTCTTTTTTAGCTCTGCACATGTAATTTTCCACTCTATTGTACTTGCTCTGAACTCCACTTTGAAGAGCTTTTCCATTTATTGAAATACTAAAGAGTCACAACAATTTATTTTCACTTCTATTGTGCCTGCCTCCCCTCAGAGAATATCAACACAAATTACAAACATCAGTGATTTTAGCCTCTATTCATTCCAGCAATATAATCCCCAGCCTGCAGATGAGGAAACTAAAGCGTGACTTGTCCAAAGTCATATAGGAAACCCACTCCAGAAACCAGTGGTGTCTTAAGGATGCTGCAGGCCATAGGTACTGTGAGCATGTGCAGCAGAGACACTCTCTGCTGCAGTAAGACCAGATCCTGAGCAAGTTGTGTGGATTCACTCCATCTGAGTCTCCAGACTTGCAGACCCACTGCCCAGAAAGTCTGACCTATTTGGCTGCAGGGCTGCTTTTGAAGGAAGGGCCCAGAACCTGAGCCTTATGGTGCCATAATTTAAGCTGTCACTGCCAAAAATAAGAACCTAATTCCTGTGCAGGTCCCTGCCTGCAGAAGTTTTAGGCCACAGTTAAGAAAACAATGTACACGTCAACAGAAGCTTTGCACTTTGGTCTGTTTTCCTCCTGATCTCAGCCATATTATATGATGCAAACAAATCACCTGCACCCTGCAAAGCTACCAATGCTTCCCTAAAAAAGATCCCATAAATGAATGATGCACTTCTACTTGCTTTTGGGTTTTTTTAGAGCAAGGAGAAAAAGGGATTATAGGAATCATGGAAGACTCAGCTACCATTATAGAAACATGCATGTACAGACATCTGTAGTCCTTCTACCCTTAATGCTCACCAATTGGCTGGAAACAATGCCATTAGGCTATTAGAATAAAATCCAGCTTGCTGATCTTGGCCCCTAATATTTAAGCTTTAAATATTAAGCTTGTGATGAGGCAGTCCTCCTAAATTAAGTGTTTCAGTCTCTACACAGCAAATATGCAAAAGTGAAGGCTTTGGCAGGGAGATGATGTGTCCAGCTCAATGACCAAATGTAGACGGACTATATAACTTTTCAGAGTTTTTTCAGAAACACTTATCATTCCCAAATACCTACCCAGAGGGCACCCATATGAAAACTTAGGTAATTACTATAGAAGGATCATTTAACAAGCAGCTTAAAATTTAAGCTAAAGTTAAATACATAAAGTAGGAGGACTGGACCTTGTCTTATATGCCCAGTTCAGTTTATTTTTGTTTTCAATCCAAGCAAAACCATGGTCCAAATTTATTTCTTTAGAAGTCAAAATTAGTTTCCATTCATTGTCTACTCAGTAAAAATCATGATGTAGCCAAACTTTTTAACACAAATATTGTGGGAGCTGAATTTTCAGTCATTCTTTTACGATGTTGAAAGTCACAGAGAATGAATTGTCATCTTCTTCTTTTAAACGAATTCACAATGTGCTAGTTTTATATGTAAGTTGTCTGCTCACACATCAGAAGTAGAGCTATCCTGAAAGTATAGGTGAATAATAGATTTAATAAGATATGTTTTTTTCACATGATAGAAACTATATAAATTTGATTTGCCTTTATTTGACATTTCATCTGAAAAAAACAGGAGTGAAACTTTCAAAATGGCACAACATTTCAACATTTTCAAAGGGAATCTTCTGCATTTTTTATTTCGAAATGGCTTTTTCATATCAAAATTGACCTTGTTTAAAAATAAGGAGATTCAACCATAAATGGAACTTGTGGTTTTAGTTGACTACACTTTTAAGTTGGGAGCAAATCATAGTATTTTGGGGTCCCTGCATCTCCCCCATAAAAAGGAGAGATGTTCCAGTTTGACGTGAGTTGAGCTAGGTTTCTTCTTCACCAGTTTCTGTCCCAGCCTTCAAATTGTAAAATCTATTACTTGTTATTTTCTCACTAGACTCAAAGCCCTTGGGTCACATTCATCTCATCCAACTTAATTCCCCCAAAATGCAACAGTGGAATTCAGGTACTTGTATGTAGATGTCCAGGATGCAGGTCTTTACACGTGAGGTTGGCTTCCTCCAAGAGGCAAAGTGAATACAGCCAACAGAATCTAGAAAGGTACTGAGCACAACCTAGAGTAAACACGTACATCTGATCAGATAAAGAAACCTCTAGTTTCACTGACCATGGGATTCAGTTGCACACACTGCAAGCAAGTGGCCCTAGGAGGGCTATTTGAGATGACCTAGAAGAGATACATATAAACCAGGGGCTACAGGAAATGTGCCTCACTACACCAAATAGAGGCAAGGCAGTATACTCTAAGGCACTTCAAAAGGCCCTAAAAATATCAGGGTGGGCCACAGTATTAAACCCCACATGTTTAATCTAATTCACTTAACATGTGACAATACTCCAGAGTGTTATCCAGCCTACCTATTTTTATTATTTCATGGTTTTCCTTAAGGAGCAGGTGAATCACAGTTGGACAATGTCTAACTCTTTCTATAGATAGTGCCTACACAACTAGCTTAGAGTAAATACATCTTGTAGATCAATAAAGATGCATAAAATAAAGTCCATTCCATCTGATTCATGTGGTTTTGCAGTATAATAGCAAGAGTGAACTTTGAATATTCACAGCAAACTTATTGGACTGAGAGGACCAGGAATGAAACACAGCCTGTTACAACAAGTACTTCATGATCTATTCACTAACATTTTGCAAAAAGGAAAAGTGGGTTTGGTTCTATAATTAAAGCACCCATGCCAAATCATTTGCTTTGGTAAAATAAAACTTCTCGTTACAGCGTCATAGATAACACCTAGTTTCACTCGTGGAAGCCCAGGCAGTGTTCTAACCAGCACTTGGGGGATTCACATTGCCAGCTTTAGGCTTCCCAATGAAATGCCTAAATGAGGTGGCCAAATCCCCTAGGCTTCCTGCATAATCCACAGAGAAAGAACAAAAGGAACCAATCTCCCTATATGCTACCTAAATCTCAAACAGCAATCCATGCTGCAGACTTTAGAACTGTCACAGCCCTATAGATGCTTAAAATCATTAATAAATTGGTTTTGGTTGCTCTCACACAGATATTTAGGACCACACGAGGTACCCTGGGCTATCATGACTATCAGATAGGAAGCACACACCCCACTGGAATGGCTGCAGGGGCCATGCATGGCACCTCAGACGGCTCTAGACCTAAACGACATTACAGTCTAAGTGACTTCCTACTGTACCTCAAAATTCCCAGAAGTTTATCTTGAATTACCCATGTACACTGAAAAGGACCTCTGTTTTGAGGCTAAGCATTTATTGACTGCCTAAAGCTCTGTTACAATCCAGGATTAGGCGGACAGGTGACGTTCAGGAGGCTAAGTGTCTTGGAAAAGGTTAGTGTGTTCTGGTCTGGCAGAAATTCCATGGGAAGCCAAACATCCCTCTTGCTGAAAAGGCTTTTTGGTGGCAGCCGAAAAAAGGTAATGTAACAATCTAACTGTAATATTTGAAATTCACTTCACTTCACTGTGTTTGGACTTGTTCCCCCACAATTGCCTGCCCCTTGTCTGGAATGAACAATCCCCCCAATGTGACTACGGAGGTCCTTGAGATGTGCACCATATTTTGGACAAAATAATGCTATTATCATACAAATGATGCTGAAGAGCTGCCTCTGTTGTGCAGGCTACACTAAAAAATGAATGAAAAAAAGATTAGATTCTGTGAGATCCTTCCTTGCAGGAACAATGTATTGTAAAGGAGATTTGCTTCATTTCCTTCAAAATCCCTCAGATAATGCAGGACAACGCTTTTCAATGGTTCCCACTATAAGCGCTGCGTGTCTAAGTAAATGGGAACATGGTACACTTCAGAAATCATTGTAAAGAATTACTGTTTATCTGGATAAGGAAGGGTAGTCTTGAGAACTGATTATGCCTACTGATCCGAATGCATTGAAAACTCTGTTCTCATTTTCACATTCCTCAAGTAGCAAAACTTGACATCTGTGCAAAAACTGTCCCGCTGAACAAAAAATATGGGTGCTAGTGCAACTAAAAGGGCTAGAGTTTGTTGCTAATGAAACTTTCACCACATTTTTATCTGTCCTTCAGAGGAGTTTGCGGTTATTGTGTTTTTTTAAAGTTCCCACAGGAAATCTCAGAGGTTTTATATGCACTTTGAGGGTTGGGTAAAAGGTTGGGGCGTGTTTGAACGTTGAAGAAATTATTCAGAATGCAGATTTGTAAACGAGAGCAATGATTTACTCAGAACAATTGAGCCTGTGCATAAAAGCCAGGACGCACATATACAACGAGAGAGCTAGACGCCAGCTCTACGTGCTTGCTGCCTATCTGGGTTTCTGAGAAGCCATGTCTCTCGGCCACTGACACTAATGAGGGATGAGGTTTTTCAGCATCTCACAGGCATGACTGCTGTAGAGCTGATTGCATGGACCTTCATGGGGTTTGCATGCTTGCCATAGTTCAAGGAAGTATGGCAGCGGGGATATATCATCTTGCACCTGGATGTCTGCTTTAGCCTTAAATATGTGGTACTGGTTCTGACTGCTGATATTTGTTCATCGTCTCTTTAATACTAGAACTGACACGGTCGCAGCTATCCTGTGTGACTTGACAGTATCCTGGCAACAATATTCATTAAAGGACGACAACTGTGAATTTTCCTAAATAGCCTTTCCATCCTGCATAACCTCACTCACATGCACAGAACACAACTAATGTCTCCCTGAAAGATTTTTACCTGTTTCATGTAAAAAAATGCTGAAGACAATCATTTGGTCATTTGTGTAGTGAAATCAGTCGTTGACCATAGCAGGGAGCACGCTGGAGACAGTGCCGATTTCATTATACACAAAGAGCGGGTATTGAAATGATGGAGCATTCAGCTCTGCCTCCTAAAATTTCCCCACTACACAAATCAGAGTAATATAATTGTTAAGAATGGAGGGGTACATTTTCAGAGTACATTGCTCAGCAGTTTATTCTCCTGACTCTGATTAAAGTTAATGGGAGTCATGCAGCTGAAACCCCATGGATCACACATGGTTTGATGACACAATACAGCTGCAAACGAAGGCAGGATTCTGAAGAGTCAGGTACAAAATGGCAATTTTTGCTCCATTTCACCATCATCTCTTTTTCAGCTCTCAGCACATTAACCACTTTTCTGCTGATCATGTCTTCAGTGTCTACAACTAAGTGGTGCTCTTTGGAGTAAAACTGAGACCTTGTTCATACAGCCACTAGTACCTATGGTAACAGCTATCTTGTGTTTTCTTCCCAAAAGTAGAAGTTTTTTTACAATGTGGGCTAATGCAGGATGGTTTTCACCCTGTTGCAGACTACTAATAATTCCCCACCAAGATACACGAAGGATTAACTCCTGGGAATGCTCCACAGGTGCTACCGCTAAAATCTTGGTCAGTGCATTGTTCAATTAACATAATTTTTTACTGTATGAAATAAACTGTTGTGATGCAAAATAATTGTGTGATTGTATAAAATAATTGTTGGCCAAAAGTACATTGTGCACGTATTTTTCAAGATGTAAACACACACTATTTATTTAAAGGAAAGTATGCTAAATGCTTGCTTTATTAAGTATTGAAGTGCTAGGAAATTTTGGTCTTGAAGACTCTAAGTCCAGAAACCTTGCAGTCTGTCCTTGTTATTTCTTCACCTCAAAATCCTTTCAAAGCCAAGACATTCAAACCCCTCCTTTCTGTTTTGGTAACATCCCTGTATTTACAGCTTTCACTTTTACCCTGTTAATGTCATCTTCAACCTACCTTGGACACAGTACTTAAGACATCCTGTCCAAAACCCCACCATAGGCTGGCAGTGGAAAAAATTCTAGCTCAAGTTTTCCACATATATTTCATATGGAATTCAGTTTCTAGAGCTGCAAAAAAGTATATCCATGACCTGCCTGTGAGTCATAAAAACACCCGTGCTGGAAGCTGAATCTATGAACTAAAATCACAGAGCATGAGGAACCATGCTGAACTGCTGATCATCCACATGGTGTTTCCTTATTCCCTGGCTCTGCTCTGAACCTCTCTCACTAGATTTCTTCAACACTTAGCTATAAATGAACTAGGAATTCTCACCAGTATGGACTAGTGCCAGTCTGTGCATCTTGGATACCAAGCTGGGAGGAGTGGCTGATACACCAGAAGGATGTGCTGCCATCCAGCGAGACCTGGACAGGCTGGAGAGCTGGGCCAAGGAGAACCTCATGAAATTCAACAAGAGCAAGTGCAAGGTCCTGCCCCTGGGGAGGAACAACCCCATGCACTGGTATATGTTGGGGGCTCACCTACCGGAAAGCAGCTTTGTTGAGAAGGACCTGGCAGTTCCAGTGGACAGCAAGCTGACCATGAGCCAGCAATGTGCCCTTGTGGACAAGAAGGCCAACAATATCCTGGGCTGCATTCAAAGGAGTGTGGCCAGCAGGTGGAGGGAGGTTATCCTCCACCTCACCTCTGCCCTAGTGAGACCACATCTGGAGTACTGCGTCCAGTTTTGGACCCCCAGTTTAAGAAGCATGTGGAACTGCTTGAGCAAGTCCAGCAGAGAGCTGCCAAGATGATCAGGGGACTGGATCATCTCCCTTATGAGGAAAGGCTGAGAGACTTGGGTTTGTTCAGCCTGAAGAAAAGAAGACTGAGGGGGGATCTCATCAGTGCTTATAAATGTGTAAAGAGAGGGTGTCAAGAGGATGGGACCAGACTCTTTTCAGTGGTGCCCAATGACAGGACAAGGGGCAATGGGCACAAGTTGGAACACAGGAAGTTCCACCTCAATATGAGAAAAGACTTCTTTCCTGTGAGGGTGGCAGAGCAGTGGCACAGGCTGCCCAGGGAGGTTATGGAGTCTCCTTCCCTGGAGACATTCAAAACCTGCCTGGACGCGTTCCTGTGCCCCCTGCTCTGGGTGTGCCTGCTCAAGCAGGGTGGTTGGACGAGATGATTTCCAGAGATCCCTTCCAACCCCTACCATTCTGTGATTCTGTGATTCTGTGACTCAGACCTATTTCCCTTACAGCATAGACAGTGACAGTTATTGTTCTGTGGGTTGCAAAGATGTTTTTTTGTGATCTGCTTATGAATCCACAATTCCATTTCCAGGAGGTGAATAGCTGCACTTAAAAAGCCATCGATTTATGGATCTAACTATATTAAAATGCTTTTAGGAAAGCTGCTTTGCAACAGAAAGTAGTTCTTTGTTCATGTTTCTCCATATGGAAACATGAAGAGTTAACATTAATCACTAAAAATCAACAGATAATTCTTGTGTCTTGAGGTTCTTATGCTGTGACCATCACCCCAGATTCTGGACATCACTCCAGAAGATCAGAATAAGAAAAATAATTGCTATCCTCCTTGAGCCCGATTCTGTGCCTGCAGACACACCTCTGAATCTCTCTGGGCCACTCCTCTCACTGCCAATACGAAGGGAAAAGCAGAAATTAATCTGAGCTAGGGAAAAGAGAAAATACTTCCCATCTCCCACAGAGAACAGACACACAGTTAAAGCCCCCAGGCCCTCAATAAGAAGACATCAAAGAATCACTTCCAAAACATAATCCGGTTCCCAAAGATTTGCACTAAGAAATCCCTGCAGGAGCTGACAATGCCAGAAGCAGTACCAGCTCCCTTCCCGGTTCCTGTCCTGCACGGCAGGGCATAGAGTGCAGCTGCACACATTGTACCTCAAAGTGTCTGTGGGAGTCTGGCTGCTCGAAGGGAGAAGACCCCAGTAGTCAACACAGAGACGAAAGCCCAGACGTACGCACTTTGTCTGACCTGCAGAAACCTGACTGTCCCCCATTCTGCAAAGCTACACATTCCTCAAGGGGAGGGAAGCTATAAAAGGAATGCTTTGCAGATATAGAGATCTTTCACAACTTCCAGCTGACTTTTTTTTCTTTCCCCATTTATAAAGGCATGGAATTTAGCATAAATATGAAGAGTATTATTATATCTTTCTCTGCTTCACATTGAGGTTTCCATGCTAAATTACTGTTAGTGGAAGACTGTGGTCCACAGATAAAAGACACTATGCAAAGAGCTAACCATTATTATTCCCATTTATAAAGCCAAGATAATTTCTTTCCCCTTTAAAACACACCAAAAAAGGAGGTGTAGAAAATATTAAAACATGGTGC
Organism: Phalacrocorax aristotelis; assembly: GCF_949628215.1. Lineage (NCBI taxonomy): Eukaryota > Metazoa > Chordata > Aves > Suliformes > Phalacrocoracidae > Phalacrocorax > Phalacrocorax aristotelis. Next base: position 35,187,048 of record NC_134276.1, on the reverse strand, counting down.
ATTTGATCACTCCAAACTTTCCTGAGTTCCAAAGTCCCAGCATCTTTAACGTCACTGTTTCTTGGGGGTATTTTTCATCACAATAAAATGATTCAGCAGAGAATGTTTCCATTCAAAATATTTCAAATTGCTTTCCTGTCAAAGGTATAAAATGTCCTGCATTATGCATAAGAAGGATTTGTACCTCAGCTTTGCTAACATAAACAGTATTTCCAGCACAGGCAACTAATAGAACAGGTTAATGCTCTGGGGTCTGTTCATAATACAGATGGAAATGATTTGCAAGGCTTATGTATGTGCTTCCCACATAAATATCAAGAATCTTACTTCTCTTATGCCAGTCTTTCAAACACTGATCTTCCATTGCACAAGCAGTGGCAGCAATTCTCCATCATCTCAGTCTTTCCAGAGCCTTCTTTGGCCCACCCTGATTACAGATCAGGAGCTAATTAATTGAGTCACACAGATGCACATAAAATTAGCCAATAACCCAGTAGATTAACAAAGCTATGGCTCCCTAGGTAGAGCCACAAAAAGCATTCTCACACCCAGCTGCAGAGTGCCCACCACTGAGGAAAGTGCCTGTTGACGTCCTGACACCACACTGCACAGAGGGGCTTGTCAGGTATTTCCAAACAAGCTGGATCATTTCTGTGGCACAGTGCTTGTGCTCTGGAAGTAAGTTAGTCACATTAACATAGCCTGCTAGCCAAGTGCTCATGTTAGCATCATGCTAAAACAGCTATCTTGTTTTTCAGCTTAAAGAAGCTGTCTATACTGCCAAATGAAAGACGGCAAAGAAACTTCTGCCCTTGGTCCAAGAGGCACTGGCAGCTTTCTATCACCTAGGCTTAGGGCCAGCACTTAAGTGTCACTGTAAGGAATTTCACCACAGAGCACAGACGTATCCTCGGTTCCGTGTGCAATCTGGTGAGAGACCTGAGCTTCTAAGAGGAGGATGCAGAACAACCAACACACTGAGCCAGCCAGAAGGAAATGCCAAAGACTGAAATCTCCTAGTTAGTTGCCATTGCAACACTAGGAGTCAGAGCCAAACTGCGTACAAAGCCACATAACCCTCAACTCTCATTACAGCACCATACAGGGGCTGGGGTGTCGGGTTTGGGTGCAAATTCTCCATCCTTCTTCTGCAAACTGTTTTATCATGCAAGCATGAACACAATATCCCTGGAGCCTGAGGAATAACGACAGCCCAGTTCTTCTGAGCCTCTCTGATGAAAGAGTTTCAGGGTGGCTCCTACAGTTTAGACAGCTTTTGTACACCCCACGTACACCATTCCTGAATATAGGTTCAGGAGGCAGACCTTGGGACTGTCCATGTTCAGGGAAGTTTCTTGGGCTAGGGTGTTAGCCTCCTTTTTGTTTCTTCTCTTAGTGCTTTCCTTTCAAACCAGACAGGGCCCAAACCCATCAGCAATACAAAAGATGGTGCCAGTTCACAGTATTATACATGAGATTTAGAGGCAACCGTCCATTTTGCTCAATGATGATGAAGAGTTGTAGGTCAAATGAAAGGAGAGATCAACATAAATTTTGCAAGGTTTAGAAAACATGATCTAGGAGGAATGGGTGGGAAACTGGGCTTTCCTTATCTAGGAAAGAGAAGACATCGTAAATATATGAAAAGCATTTTCCACTACATGAATGGTTCTTACACAGATGAGAGCTAACTGCGCATTGAATCTGTTGCAGACAGACCAAGAAAACATTCCCAAATCTGAGGCTAAGTAAGTCCAGTGGTAGGATTATCACTGCATTCTTCCCCTGTTCCTATACACTTTTCTGAAGCCTCTGCTATTGGCTACTGTTACAGGACGCTGGGACAGCTGAGCCTTTGGTCTCAGCAACACAGTTATGCTTATCTTCTTAAATCCACTTAATTTGCAGCAAAGAAGGTTTATGAAAAATTTCCTAGTTTTGAGGGTAGTTAAGTGCCCAAAGAGGCCACCTAGGGAAATCTCTATCATTAGAGGTTTTAAAGAACAGATTACACAAACAGCTGTCAAGGGTAGCTCAGACATATGTGATCCTGCCTTCAAGCAGAGGGGTGGACAAGGAGATCTCCTGGGATCTCTGCCTAGGATTCTGCCACTCTTCTGCACAGCCCCAGCCAAAAGCAGCGGACTCAGATATCTTCTTCCAGTGACACCTTCTGCCATCAGTGGATCCACTAGCTGTACAGCAGTATTGTCCATCTCTTTCCCTCTCCAGCATAATACATGTACTAAAGACAGGGAGGCATATGTGGGATATAGCTGTGCCCCACTACTCCCTAGGAATCACATGTAGCAGGCAGGAAACAAAGAAGTTCGGGAGCTGCTGCGTTGGGGATCAGGCCACCTCAGCCTCATTGCTGAGGAGAAGCAATGGTTTAAAGCCAGATTTTTCCCTCACCCATGGCCCAAGGCCAAGTACAGCCCAACTGGTCTGGACAATGTAGGCCAGTGGCAGGAGCCATTCCCTGAAGACTTGAAAGAATGGCTGCCCATGCAGCTTCCCTCACTTAATTTGCTTCCCTGAATGTGGCTAACAGCTTGCAAACTGGCAGCAACCCAGCAAGCGGAGGGGAAGATAGGATTCCTGCTAGACATACACATTCACCCTCACACGTGCTCTCTTTAACAAACCAAAATGTTGCAACTCCTTACTTCTCATCTCTCCAAACCCAGCTCAGCTACAAAGAGAGCATTTTGTCCTATTAGAAGGAGACCTCCTAGTCCTGCAAAACCACAGGTTGTTTGGCAGTATGAAAAAGATCATGGCTGCAGGCTCTGTGTGTGGTGCACACTTGTGCCATTGGTCTCTGGCTTTCAGAGAGCAACTGTTGTGCAGTTACAAAAACGCAAAGGAAGAAAGGGAAGAAATCAAATATTTACAGGATGAAAAGTGATCCTACCCCACATGGTACAAATTTAGGGATGCATTGTAGCTACATTATATGCACATAGCTACTGAAACAGTTTCCAACAGAATGTTTACACAGTTGTCTGGAAGCATATTGTTTGCTTACTTTTCAAAGCCAATTTATATGCAGCACACGTAGCAGCATGCATGAAAATTCAGACAAAAACACAGATGCATGCAACAGTCCCTGGCCAGCTTTTGCTGCTCTTTATTGTTTGTCGCTTAGAAGTACCTAGGACGGAGAAGGAAGGTAGCAGCCCGTTGTGCTAGATGCTGTACTACCCCAAACTAAAAGACAGGTATTTCCCTTGAGGAACGTACAATCTCCATTTAAGACAAGATACAACAAGTGAATGTAACAGAGAGTCAGGGAGTGACATATGGGAATGAATAAGAGAGTTTATATATGCCAGCTTTATGCTTTCATGTGCCAGCTAATTGAATACATGATGCAAATAAATACCCGTTGCCTACTGAAGGCAACAAGTTAGCTGTAGTCAGTTGGCAATTTATCAGGAGCTTTACAGAGGAATTAATGAGAAATTTGGAGGAGCCCAGGGAAGCCGATAGAGCAGTTTGGAGAAGGCATCCCAGAGAAAAGTGTCAGTGTGGGATAAAGTGAAGGGTGTGTGACAAGGGAACGGGAGGATGGCATCATTAAGCAGCAAAGCAGGGAGGCTCAGGTAACACAGTTGCTGAGAGAGAAGGATGTGAAAGTTCTAGACAAAAGAATAAAGAACTTGTATCTAACTTGTTAAAGAGAGGGTGGGACCAAGGACAACCACAAAAGGCAAGAGAGGATGAATTTGTCACTGCACTTTGAACAGACCTAGGTGAAACAAGGTCAATGAGTGTCAGGAAAATCTGGGTGAAAAGGGTCAAAGTGAAACTTATGTCACTGCAGGCAAAAGCCACATCAAGAAATGGTGTGGATCCACTGAACTAGTAAGAGCCCATGGTGGGAAGCATGGGGGTGAGACCTTATTCATGTCCAAGGAGGAAGAATAGGAGGAAACACCCCCCAAACAAAAGAGAGGTAGCACCAGCTACAGAGGAGGGGACAAGAGGGACAAGTAAAGCCTGCCCAAGTTGTGTGCCATGGCCAGCTCAAGAACACACTTTATTTTCAACAGATAGCACTACTGAACCACCTTCATCCAAGGCTTGAAAGGACAAGTCTAAGGGAAGAAGTAAAAAGATGTATTAGTCCCTCTTCTTGAAGTGCTCCTTTGCAGACGGTCCCTCTCTCCCTGCATGCAATCATTGCAAGGATCAGAGCTGAGTCTCCCACCCCATGTGCCTTGAGTTAGATGGTGTGAACACCACTCATCAGCGAAATTGCATCAAAGTCCCTGTACTGCAGTTCCCTGTGTCACCATGCAGACAGATGTCCTCTCCTCCGGGCTCTGTGCGACAGGTACTATTTATGTTCAATATTGTTTATATACCCCAAAACCTCCACGGGGAGATGCCAAATCAATAGGCCAATAGCTGAAATATAGCCATTTCGTGCCTTTATTTTTCTGGTTTTAAAAGGACAACCGTCTTTCTACAACTCTGCAAAGCCTCTTACAACGTTAACAGAAGCACTGCCATCTGCCAGGGCCCCAGGGGCACTTACGTACCTCATTTTCCCCCCTGCCCACACCTCTGGGTCTCCCCTCAACCCTGCCCAGGACCCCATGTCAGTCCCTCAGGGCCATCAGCCCCTGCCCCAGTGAAGACACAGGCAGCTCCCAACAGCCCGGCCACTGGTCCCACTGAATAAGACCCACCCGTGGGCCCGTGCCCCAGCCTGGCCTCAGCCTGTCCCTGTCCCAATGGGGAGGTGCCCAATGCCCAGAGCCAGGGCTGCCCCGGTGCCCCTCGGCTGCTCTGCTCCTGGCTGGGGTGGTGGGATAGGCCCTGTCTGCCAGGTCCTGCCATGACCTCAGGGAACCCCCTCTGCACCCTGGCACCAGATGCCTGAGAAATATTAGCACAGGACAAAAATTAAAGGACAAGCTCAACCTTGCCAGGACTGAAACATCCTGACCCAGACCCTCCACACAAGATATTTAAAGGCATTATAAGTGCAAGGATGTTTCTGCTTTTCTTCTGGTACTAAGCTACTGGGGTCTAACCCAACTACATTTTATCTTCTCTGCAGCAACATTGTGTGGCACCCTGAGGACATGCTTTATCTTCCCACCTCTGGGCCACCTCAGTGAGGTCCAGCTACAGCGTGGTGGGCAGCCACAGCATCCCCACCTCCACCACCACCGTGGAAGCTCCAGTCCAGGCCAACTGCTGTTTCCAAAGGAGAGAAGGCTAGACCACAAGGACCTGTCCCCAGGAAGGACTTGAGATTCACAGACAGTTTGCCAGAATTCATCACTTACATGCTAACATCAGCTCCCTCTCTAATCAGTGGTGAGCTGAGGGGCTTCAAGGCCCATGCTGATGGTATTTCTTGGTAGTAAGTGGAGAGTCGCTCACCTTCTGTGACACACACACAAACATAGATGAAAAATATATTTTGGGGGGTATTTTCTTCTTCCTTTCTCAGCCAAATCCTTACTTGGACTGTTACAGATTATCCACACAGCAGCCCTGCCTGTGCTGACTGATCAGATTACTGTACCAATGCCTCCATGGCTTTCAAATTCATTTCACAGGTTTGCAAGAAACAGATGCTGATACCTGATAAGTGACAGCACCTGGCTTCAAAATATCATCAGCCTCCGATGTCTCAAGTAACATCTCCGCTTGGTGGAGAAATGTTACCCTAACCAGCTAACATATTTTTGTGTGGAGAAATAACGCTCCTCTTATGTACTTGATGACATACTGATTCACACCTTTGTGTTGTTCCCAGAACTATTTAAGCACACGGAACCCAAGTGAGTGCAATGATCCTGTTTCAAACATTTGGTGCCCTGGTTTCCTGTTGCATCCCAGAAGTTATCTACTTGTCACGAGCAGCTTTACATGGCTCTATGGCACAGCTGAGATTCTTTGAAATATTGTTTTTATTAAAACAAAAGCAATCATTTGCATATGTATTGATTTTGATTATCAGAGGACACAGACATGCTTGCATAAGTAACAGATTAAAATTAACTATATGAACTGCTTTCTTCATCATTGTATAGCTCTGAATTTCAGTATTTCAGCCTGATTTCTGACATGAAGGTAAGACATTGATAGAGTGCATACACTCAGAAACTATTACACAATGCCTGTTAAAAAACCCCGCATATATCCAACTAGTTTGACCACACTTGTTTTCCACAAGACCCTTTACCTTGCTATGAGACAGAATTACCCAGAGAACAAACTGGACCCTACGCTAACAAGGCTCCCAGGAATCAAATTATGGAATGGCAAAAATGTTGAATAGAAGCACATTAAATAACACAGCTGTCATTCTATGGTAATGCATGATATACTGATATTCTCCTAAGAGCTACTTGTGCCCAATAAAGACAATGGGAGAATTTACATCAGCTTACAAGAGCATAAAGGAAAGGAAAAGGGTGTTTCTTGCACTGTACTGCTAGGAAAATGGAGCCATGGTGACCACAAAACATGGCTTGATTACAGTAACACCATTTGTAAGGCAGGTTTAGGAACTGCTAAGGCCAGAAGTGTGATACAGAGGGAAAGTTGATGAAAGCCCTGCTGCCAGTTTTGCTCCCACAGCCAGTCCGAGAAGCCAGCCTGGTGCTATGGCAGCTTGGGAGAGGGCTGAGGAGGTGGCTATAGGTGGGCACCCAGGGGCAGCTGTCCCACTACATCAGTGATGGCAAGGGCAGTGAGCTCTGTCCCTGCACGAATGCCTTCTCTTCCCTCCCTGTGGTAGGTCTTCAAACAACAACGTGCATTTCTAGCTTCTCCTGAAGCCTTGAGCCAGATATTACTGCTTCCACCTAACAAATGGGTTGCTGTCTTCTGACCAAGTCTACTTCCTATACTATTTTAATACTTCAATTAATTTCGCCGAGGCCACAGTTCACACTGATGAAGATCAGTGGAAATGCCTTCTCAGTTTCTGGGTGCTTTGCCTTTGTTACACTGACAAATGCATATGAGTGGGTAATTAGCTTCTTGGTCAGTAGATAGGCTGTGCCCATCAATTTCTGTAAGTAAAAAGCATAGAGGCAGGACAGTTGTAAAGCACCGAGCACCAATAAACACCAATCAAAACCTAAAGAACCCAGTACTGCCAAACACTGCTGCCAGCAATTCTACTGACCAGAGTGGGCAATTCCTTTAAAGAGTATAAATAATACATATAACACCCACAGATACAGTACATCAGACTAAATGAACTCTAAACTGGCAACAGCATTGTCTAAAGGCTATCAGATCTCGTTTTAGTTGCTGCCAGTTTTATAGTATGCTGATGTCACTGGGATGCTAAAGCTGAAAGGTCACATCATATCTTAGAAGGTAACCATCATTGTAAATGTACAGTTTCTGATCTGTGGGGTTATAATTTATACTCTGGATTGTGTCTAACTTTTTATCCAGAACGACACTAACACGAGCTTCTTGGCCAGTACTGGTGTCATACATGTAGAAGATTTCCTCTTTTCTAGTATTCATTGGCCTTGTGGCATACAGAACACCACATAACATGAAAGCATTGGAAACAGATGGCTTGTACTGTCTTGTCTGCCAAGTATTTAGCACATCAAGTGTGGTCTCATTGATTTTGCTAATCACAATGTTGCCCATGCTCTGTTCTGTTGAATATATTACCCATAACCCACTTTCATCCACAGCAAAATCCATGTCTTGCCATGATACACCAGCATAAGAGAAACGGTTATTGATAGCAGCACCTGGAAGCTCCTTCCTCAAAACCATGGTGTTTGTTTTCAAATCATGCTTCACCATATTTCTTGAACTATAAGCATGATAGTACATATAATTTTTATAAAGGGCAACACCACTTCCTTGCCCATATGATATTCTACTTTCATACATGGGTTTAAACAGCAACAAATTATCAAAGGAACTATAAATTCTGTAGTATTCCAAGTATCTCCCATCTGTGTTCAATGGTGCAACCCAATAGACTTCCTTCTCTGGGTCAGAGGGAGAGTAATCTCTACCCCAGGAACCGTATTGGTAGGAAAATCCTCTCCAGTTCAGCTTTACAATGTAGGGCTGGCTAACATTCAGCAGTCCACGGTGAGTGCAGCTACCTGCAAATAAAGAGAAAAAAACAGGTTTTTCCAAATGTCATTATTAGGAGAGAAGATCTGCATACTGTAGCCTCTAGAGTGTGCTTACTAGGGATCAGCTTTGTGGCAAAGCACAGACATAAATTTATAGCTTCATGTGTGAAAGGCACATTTTGGGCCAAGGTCAGCAACTGGATGGCACTAAGTGTTCCTAGTTGACTCAGAAAGTTAGTAAAAATAATAATAATTAAAAAGTACCTATTATTACAGCTATCTGGGGGGCCAGGGGGGTGGAGAAAAGTTAGGGACATCTGTCCTTAGTCAGGATTGATTCACAGAAACTGTAAGTGCTCACTGTGCTGTTCCAGACAAGGGACACATTTCTCTTTCTATCCATTTGAAGCACGCCAGCCTGATGCACTAGGAAATCCCTTGGAAAATACAGTTTCAGAAGCATTTTAGGTTATTTTCTCCCTCAGTGGAACTGAGAGCATGGAAGATGGGGAAAAAAGGAAGCTGAACATCTGATTTCTGTGTATTTCACTGTGGAGGGTAAGGAAGAGCAGCAGCAGCAGTCATTCCAGAATCACATTTCAGATTAGCATTCTGCTGTCAGAACCACAGCTTTACAAAAGACCGTCACAGCCGCATGGTGCCTTCCACCTCAGGCCCTCAAAGAAATCTGCAGACAGTAACAATCACAGCCTAGGAAATGTAGGCAGATATTACTCTGAGTTTTCCTGTGAGGCAACTCTAAAGGGAATATGACTTCAGGCTGAACCAGAACAGCTCTATTTTCCACATATCAGCTACGAAGCCATTTTCAGGATCATGGAAAAATGAATTTAGATACTAGAAATACTTTCCTTTTACTCATGGTAAATGGCAGTACATCCCTGTTTCCTGATAAATTCTCAATATTGTAAGTCACTGGTAGAAAAAATCCTCCACTCAGAAACGTCCGTGGGCCTCTGATGAGCCTGAAGCTGCCATTGGCAAAAACCTGCATGCTTTTCTCCAAGTGTTAACATTAGGTTTTTTTATTACTGCCACAAAAGTGTCCCAGATTTTTTATTGTAAGTGTATGTCCACCTCAGGTGATGGAGACAGAGATGTCAAGTGACTGGCACCAGCTCACAAGCTTAGTGGTACTCCAATGTTTCCCAATTCAGTGGGGTGCTTTAGCTACTAGACAGCCTTCCTTATTAAAGATGGAGTACAATATGAATAGACCCAAGTCTCACATGTCAATTAATCGATAAATTAATGGCCACAACTCTTTGATGTTAATAATACCTCCCTTAGCACAGGACCTCCGTGCACCACCAGCTATGGCATCAAAGGTGAAAGTCAAACTTATCTTTTGAGGTTTTAATACTTTGCATGGGTACCATGTCACGATTGCTTATAGGCTGTATGAAAAGAATGGCTGTTCATAAGCTCAGTCATATGAAGGGTTGTCTAGCATATAAATAACCTATGTCTTAGCACAAAGAAGAAAGAGAAATGACAGAGAAAGAATTTACCTTTTGCCCTCAAAACCGGCCATCCCTAAGCAAGGCTAGACAATTCTTACAGAGCTGAATTGAAAACTCCTGAAGCCACTGACAGAAAAAGCCTAGGAGGTGTCATGTTCTCAAAGGCCTCCTACTCTATCCCACAGATAGAGGGAGACAGACCAATGTGAAGTACTCTACTTGGAAATAGACAGGGAAACAAGATATTTGGTGAAAATGGACTGTTGCAAATGAAAAGAAATGTTTTTCTGATCTGCTTTGCCCGGGGGGAAGGTGCTCTGCCTCTGGGACAAGGAAACCTGTGGCCTGAACGTCCAAGCAAAAGGGTAACACCTGTGCAAATGTGTATTTGGGCTGTGAAGCTCTCCTTGTCTACTCCTTTCTGAAAATGTAGTATTTCCCTCCTTCCACTATGTCATATCTTCACCCCTCACAGTTTTGTGCTGTCTTGCGCTAGTGACTTGAAGGACATGTGATTCACCTGCAGCCTCCTCTCAACATCTATGAGGAAAGGGAGAAACAGCTTTATTTTAAATATGAATCATTATGCTGTGCTAAATCCCTGTGTCGCCAGGCGCCGTTAGCAACTTCCTTAGGGTGAGTATTGCCCATGGGAGCAGCTCTGCATCACCGAGTGCCCAGCTCATGGCAGAGAGAGTGACACGAGTTGTGAACAAGCCCGTCTCCTCCCCCAGCCCATTTTGTGTCCTGGGATTCTTGTGGCTGAAACGTGGGATGACCCTGGTTGAATCCTACTTCCCTCCGTGCCACCAAGAATCAATGCGAGTCAGCATTCCTGACTCAGAGCAGATGAGCATTTAAGCATGCACTTAAGTGCTTTACCAAGGACGAGGCCCTGGAGCAGAAACCTCATTTCCAAATATAGCACACAAGAAAGGCACTGCTATATGGCTGGCCAGGCTGTATCTCTGGAAATGGCACGTAGCATGGCTAGTAACATGGCCTCAGCACTTGGCACAGATACTAACGTTTGGAGGTGTTTATACCTCAGCTCATGCAAAGGAAGAAAGCTAAGGCAGACAGTGCAAAACGGCTTGCAGCCTGCCAACTCCATAAATCAATCTGAACTGTTTTTTTCTTATATCTCTATTATGTATTGTTACCTCTGGCATAAGGGCTTCTTTCAAGCTGGTGACATATTGAATATATTACTGTGCTTAAATCACAATAAACTTATCTCAGAATTAAATGGTTATTAAATGCTCTAAAACTTTTGATTTGTTTAGAAAAATATAGCACCGAAGCTTGCAGGTAGTGAAGCACTGCTAAGCTCATCTATATGCGACCTCAAATAATTTTTCATGTCATTAAGCAGAACACAATTCCAGATTTATTTTAATAATTCATACATAGTTTCATAAATAAAAAACAAACGTGTGTGCAGCAAAGAGACCTTTTTTTACAAAAGAAATAATAAATTATTATTTCTTCCCTTAAAGAGATCTCTCTGCTGAACACTTGTTTGGTTTTTATTTATGAAACAATGAATTATTAAAATAAAGTTAGAAGCATGTTCCGTTTTAATGACATCAAAAATTGTCCGAGGTTTCTATAGAGAATGTTCGTGATTTTGATTGCCTTGAAAACTCTCCCAGAATTTTTTTTTCCCAAAAAAAGACTCTGTGGTAGTCAGGAGGTGATCTGTCTTCTGCACAGGTTCAGAAGAATTCATTGTTGTTTATTTAATCTAAACTTGCCTCCCTGTCTGGATCTTGTGGGAAAAAAAATGCACAAAGGAAACAAAGTGTCATGTAATTTTGTAAACATTAGAAGGTACTTGAAATAAATCCATATGCATTATTCAGACTTTCAAGTTTTAACTCCTTTCTCCACTGTTTTGGGCCACTGTTAAATGACGTCCTGGTATTTTTGCCTGCCTTTGTTTCATGCTTATGTAGTGAATAGGCAAAAGAAGGACTAACATAGGTACGTACACAGATACTTCTCCTTCTCCCTACATAAAGAACCAATATCTCAGCTCAGTTGTTTACTAATCCTGATTCATCAGAAAAGAAGCTGGCGCTTAGTTGTCAGGACTGGAGGGAACCTGACTTGCTTGGCTAACGGGCTGCAGAACTGAGCATGAGACACATCGTGTTGGGTCTCGCTTCACCCACTTCGCACTGAAGCACTTGCAGAGCACATCAGCTTCTCACTCCAACAATACAGGTGCCAAAAATACTCCAGCAGCCTCCCCCCACCAAGCAGCTGCATCTAATCACAGAGGAGAAGGGACTGCAGTTCGCCTATGCAGCCAAAGATCATGAGACAAGGTGGGACCCATATTTAAAGGAACTCCCATGGGGAGCACAGAGACCAGGAGCAGGCTGGTGCTACACTGTCACACATAATCCCAAGCACCAGATGTGCATCCGCCTCTCTCATCAGATGAAACGCTGCATCCAGATGTGTGAGCTGTTACCAGCCTTACTATGGCTTGAGACACAGGAGACAGAGCTGCTCAGGGAAAGGCTTATATTGGCTCCTCTTTTCCACATGGAAAGCTGCCCGGCAGAGAAGGACCTGGGGGTATTGGCTGACAGCCACCTGAACATGAGCCAGCAGTGTGCACAGGTGGCCAAGAAGGCCAACGGCATCCTGGCTTGTATCAGGAATAGTGTGGCCAGCAGGAGCAGGGAGGTGATCGTGCCCCTGTACTCGGCACTGGTGAGGCCGCACCTCGAGCACTGTGTTGTTTTGGGCCCCTCACTGCAAGAAGGACATTTTGGTGCTGGAGCGTATCCAGAGAAGGAGAACAAAGCTGGTGAAGGGTCTGGAGAACAAGTCTTATGAGGAGCGGCTGAGGGAACAGGGGTTGTTTAGTCTGGAGAAGAGGAGGCTGCGGGGAGACCTTATTGCTTTCTACAACTACCTGAAAGGAGGTTGTAGTGCGGTGGGTGTTGGTCTCTTCTCCCAGGTAACAAGCTATAAGACAAGAGGAAATGGATTCAAGTTGCACCAGGGGAGGTTTAGATTGGATATTAGGAAAAATTTCTTTACTGAAAGAGCGGTCAGGCATTGGAACAGGCTGCCCAGAGAGGTGACGGAGTCACCGTCCCTGGAGGTATTTAAAAGATGTGTAGATGTGGCACTTCAGCACATGGTTTAGGAGGCATGGTGGTGTTGGGTTGACTGTTGGACTTGATGATCCTAGAGGTCTTTTGCAACCTCAATGATTCTATGATTCCTCCTGTCTCACTGACAGAAGAAGACCCACACAGACACCTCGTCTTCATCAGTATCACAGGGCACAGACACAGGCTGACAGCTGCATCAGAGAAGACTTACATTGTCAGCATCTAACAGGGGATGAAGCAGAGGGCTGGAGTTCATCTGACCGACCTTCAGGCAACTAAAAATTCAGGTGCCTCGGCTAAGCTCCCTCCACTGTCAATGGAGATATACAGGTCTCTCCAGGGGCAGTTCAGGCAGTCCTGGAAAGGAGGCACTGGCCAGCTCTTTTCAGGTGCCTGTAAGCATGTCTCTGTCTTTGTGTATGGACATACTAATTTCAAAACACAACTCAAAACACTCAAAAAACACAGACATCTTGGGTACCTAGGAGGTAAAATATAAGGTAAAAGTGAAATCGCTATAAGACTCCAATAGGACTGCCTGAGTTTCAGCATTAGGCTACACCAGGTCTTCTTCCTGCTCAGACCTATTCACTAGTAACTTGAAATCCTTAATTTTTAAATTTATAAAAGCCAGAAAAAAACAGCTTTCCTCTTTTTTTCCTTCCTTTCTTTTTTGCCTTTGAGAGTTTCATCTGACTCACTTCTCCCTGCTGCCTCTCAGATCATTTCAGTGAGATGTGACAAAGAATCTGCTGCAGAGTCCTCAAAGAACCATCCTGGGGTCTTTTCTTTCTATACTTGCCCTGATGCAACCAGATGAGATCAGTGCCAAAGAAAAAAGAATGTATAAATATTTCTTCCCACAGAAGTGGTGAGGAGAGAGATGCCAGTAACTGCTGCAGATAGGAAACCCAGTGATGATGAGGAGGATGATTATGTATTTACTGAGCCCCATCTCAGACCCTCAGACACCCACCTCTCCTGTCAGAAAGAAAGGCAAATGGAGACCAGATATTTCTTTATGTAGTTTGAGAACAGGCCTGCTCACTCTGAGAAATATAGCAGCAAAAGCCTTAGGGGACATAGTCAGAGGGGCTGTATACTACAGCACTGAGAAGCAAGAATCTTTAATTAAACTTGCCTTTAGACTCATGGTCTTAGACAGCTTGGGGATTAGCCAAACTCTCTCTAGTTCATGTTGTCTACCCAAAATATGCAGGAGAAAGTATGAAGGGGGAAAGAAAATGCAGTCTGAAAACAGGACAAAGAGTCAGTTTAATGCAAACATTATAAATATAATATGAACTAAAAGCAGGGCAAGGCCAAATGGTTTGGCAGGAATTCAAGGCATTCATGCTTGCAGGGAAAACGTATGGAAATTGTGTTCAAATGTGTAAATGAGTGCTAGAGAGCTTCAGCAGCCTAGGTGTGAGCATCCACACAAAGCCTCCAAAATGGCCATCTAGAAAATGCATCTCTCCCACACCTCCCCAACCAATAACATCTTCCTCCTACTATTTGTTTTCAGATACCATCTACAAGGTATGTAACTGCTCTACAGAATTCTCTGCCCAGAGAACATTTGCTCCCCACCAGGCACACAAAGTCAGGATATGCCAGTCCAGAGTGGATTAGCAGGGATCCACATACATAATACCTGGATTATCTGTATATCTGGCACTACTCAACAGGCAGGAAACTTGCCAGCCCTCTGCAGTTGCTCTGCCATCCATTTGTGCCAGCCTCAGAGACCACCCTCACCCTAGAGGTAGCCATGACAATACATCCACTCACATCCTCCAACCCTTCCAGCATTCCTATTGCTGTGGGCAGGCAATAAAGTCACCGATAATACCAGAGGATGTCCTCAGCTGATGTCAGTGGTGGTAATTCTCTGGAAGTCAATGGAGTTATCATTGTTCATACCAGCTGGGGTTTTGGCCTCCTAGGCTATTTTCTGCTCTGTGGTTCCCACACAATGCAGCGACACGCAAAAGTGCCTGAGCTAGCTGGCACACCAGTCAGGAATAAGGCAACACTAAAGCAATACCATTTTGGTCCCAAATAAATGCTATCCATCTCCCCATTGTGCCCTAAGAAGAAATGCTAAATAATTCTATTACTGACACGACCCTATGCAGTTGCACTTACCCATCCCAGTGCTATCATCCTGCTCTAGGCTTGACTTGCCTAACCCTTTCCCACTCTGTGAAAGCTCCTACCTCCCACAGATGCTCATGCCAACCACCCAGGCGTAAAAGCAGCACCTTCCTCCATCACTCATGGAAGGACACAGTATTCTTGTTCCAGAGCTCAGTACTTTCTCACCAAAAACAAAGGCTTGCTGTAGGCTTGAAGAGAAAGAGGCTGTTTCTTTCCACACACCGTCACCCTCAATAAATCAATGAGATGCCCTTCAAATACTTTTCAAACATTCCCTTTTTTTTTTCACTGAAACGTTTTAAGCCCTTCCTTAAGGAGCAGAGAAGAGCCTTGAGATTTTGCAATGCAGGTTTTTGTTTCAGCTTTCTCTCCTGCCTGATCCCCAGACAAGGTGTTACTCGCGCATCCTGTCAGAGAAGTGCAGCAGCTGCCTGTACCACCATGAAACCCTAAGGAGATCACAATAGGAAAGGCTGCTGACCATAAGGGAAGCTTGTATTTCTGCCTCTCACCTTTCCAACGAGATGTTTGAATGTTTGAGCTAGCTGACTCCAAGGTGAAGAGAGGTAAATCCTGGTAGGTGCAAATCCATGCTCATTGTAAGCAGGACATCACTCCTCCTTTTTTATGGGGTCCTCTAGCTGATTGTAACCAGCTTACGTGAAAAAGGAGGATTCTTCCCCTGGGTGTTGTATACAATGGAGCACTTTCTCTCATACTATACTCCATCAAAAGGAGCCCCCTGTGTATAAAACACTCAGGGGATCAACACAGTTTGATAAATCCTCCTGTCTGTTAGCAAGTGGGATGCTTGACCTGGCATACGTAAACCCGTGTTTCCTAAACAGTTTGCTCCAGTGAATCATATCTAACTTTCAAAATTTCTTAGACTAAGATTCACTCACAAATGTCATGTTTCAAACTGAACACACTGACAAGACAAAAATTATTCCAGTTGTAAACTGCTTACCACATGCCCTGGGACTGTTGATACTTCTATATGAACAGCACTCTGGGAACCACTGGTCTAAGCCCCAAAACATAACCTTTCCTAGTTAAGAAAATGATAAAATCCTAGTTCTGCTGGAATCAGGGAAAAAGCTCCCACTTATTTGCCTGAGACCAGAATTTCCCCCCAAGGTTCTTGACCTTCTGATTTAGAAGGATCTTTTTCCTGTGAAGCAAAGGTAATCTTCATGCAAAGCTACCTTCAGGAGCTTGCATACCAACAGCTTTAGTACATCAACGGTTGCTCAAACATTTCCCAAGCAGCTTTAGAGCAAAATTGCCATGACACAGGTCACTTTTACAGGAACTATTAAAAATCAAAGCTGATCAGAAAAGAAAAAAAAAGCACAGTTTCCCACAAAAAAAGGTAATTGTTTTGAAAAAGAGAAGGGGGGTAGGGATTCATTTTTGCACTGCAGGTGAGGGGAAGATTACAACTTTTTCCGTTTGAAAACAGCTCCTGTGTCTGGGTTTGCTTCCTGCCCTCATTTTTCTTTTGAACCTGTTGATGAAACATTAGGAGCTGTCTCCTCAATTTTTCAAGAGCTAAGTAGTATCATTACAATTGTATTTAATATTAACAAAGCGAAATCTCTGCATTTACTGTTCTACCCATGTACTATGTTGTTTCTTATCTGATATACAAGAGAAATGTTTACCTGCTGGGAAATAAGGGGGTACTGTAGTTTGGTTTTTGCTCTCTTCACACTCTTTCAATCGATTCTGCAGAGACACAATTTGTCGACGAATTGCCAGGATATTGTTTTTGTCCAGTGATTCTAGTTCATTTACCAGTATAGTCAGATTTGTGATCTAGAAAAAGAAAAAGAGGGAGCAAGTTTAAATTTCTGTCAACTTTATTTTGCAGGCAGGGTTGATCATACTATAGAAGATGCTACATAAACAGTTTTAAGAAATATCCCTAAGTCTTCCCCTTATCCTGCTACCCTGACCTTTACATTTCTAGCAGAGGTATGTGGCCACAAGGAAATGTTTTAACACTCAGTTGTATACCATAATGCAAAAGTATAGCACTATATTAGACATGGTATAAAATATCCAGTAGGTCTTAGGCAAGTATTAGCTATTCTATATAAAAAAAAACTTATTCCACTCTTACAAAAGTATCTCGATATTTTATTTGCAAAGATAAATAAAGTTCTCAGTCACCTACTTGATGATCTAGAGGACAATGGAGAAAATGATATTTCATTTTCCATCTGAAGTAATTATACTTTCTAGGTGAGTGATTAATTACAATTTTGAAAATGTGATTTATAGTCTGCTGGGAAGGTGATAGTCTTTCCCACTTTTTGATTTCATATTGATTGGGCCACTGCCCTAGCAACCAGAAGCTAATTTTTTAATTATCTAAGTTAAAGCACAGAGGCTTTCAAGCATGGGGGGTCTATAAATTAACATTTATTATAATAATTTAATCAGCTTGTGCGCTTAACACTATGCCAAACTGTTAAATTTCAGGCAGATGGTTAGGAAAAATAAAGAGGTCCCCATTTTTTTTTCGAGGTTTCTTTCTTTTCTGTGCTCTATATCAAGGAAAAAGACATTAATACATATAAGATCAAGCTTTCTTTTGATCTATGCTTATGAAATGTTAAAATAATTCCATTGGCTGCAGTAGAGACAGGCTGTATTTCCTCAACATAAACACTAAAGAGGAAACAGACTATCTGTATATTTCTGTATATTTGAACCTTCCGTGGCTAACTAAGAGTCTGGCAATACCTCCAAATATATTTGCTCAATGATGACATTGCTTCCACCGAGGCTGGATTTCAGCTGAGTGACCAGTCTCTCTAGGTCACTGATTTCCACTTTCAGTAACTGGAAGTCCAGTTCTGTGAAAGATACACCGCTTATCTCCATATGCTCCACTCTGATGGTTAGATTAAGGATTTGCTGCTGATAGAATTCAATCATTTTTGAGTACTCTCGAACCTTGAAGAAAAAAAAAAAAGGTACATATTCAAGTCCAGGTTAGCAAATAAAACAAGCCTGTTTGACTTCTTTATTATATTTCTGAGTACCCCATGCATAACTTCCACGTACCTGATACATATATTCTTCACATAAACTACATAAATGAAATTCTCATCACATACATAAAAAATGTAAAATTTAACCCTCATTTATTGTTGGCAGCTCCACAAAGTCCCCTCAGGAATGCCTGGGGATAACTGAAGGCAGGATTTTACTCTGAGTCTTCCATTTTTTTTAGTTCTTTGCCAATATTGTCTCTGAGAGCTAATTTTATCCTCAGTATGCCAAGAACTTACATTGGTGAAAATTTTATTCAGAAATCTGCAGTGTGTTATCTCACAAAAGCAACCCAAGGAGGCTGAAAAATGCAATAAAGGATTCCCAAATTTTTAACTTCATTTCCTATTAACTCTGAATCCAAATAGGATTTTACCCTTTGTACATTTGAATTGTGTCAAAAATCAGCAGAACTGGTTAGGGGTTTGTCTTTGGGCAGAGGGAGAATGTTCAAACAGAGTGTTAAAAATCAAATCTAGTTCAAATGAAAGTGTAAAATTTATTTCAGGCTTTAGCTACAGAAATTTACATAGCAGCCTTTTCAGCCTTTGAACCATTAAACAGTTGTCCAGATAAATATATTTTCACACATGTATCTGCTGAGGTAAAGGTCACAAGCATTGTGATGCAGAATGTTAAGAATATTATACAGATTTGGGACATTCCTTGGAAAATATTAGTTTCTTGAAATCTAATACTTTGGGAAAGATACATAATTTCTCTCCTATATGCTTCATAAAAGTCATGTCTGGTTTCCCTTAAATCAATATAATTGTATCACAAAAGGTAAGAAGTAGGGATAAATATAATTAGTTTCTTGCAGCAGAAACTCCATATTTATACTCTCAGATGGTGTTTGCAGTAGAAGTCCGGCTCTCTACAGCACTATGATTTCCCTATCTATTATTTCTTTGACTGAAAAATTTTTAGCCCACATCATCTCAAACATTCTTGCATTATTTTAAGATAAAAGGAAAGTCAGTATCTTTCCCCATTGGCTTTGGAATGGCCTCTAAAATCCTGTCATGGTGTGAAGACCATGGACTCCCTTTTCTCCTTTTCTGGCAGCAGCCCCTGGGATGGGGATCCCAACAAACACACATTAAATTATTCATTTCAATTTCAATTTAATACCTTGTGTACCAAAGAGGAGGTATGGGAGCTCAAGGCACAGAAATTCATGATGGGCAGAAAGGATCCTTTCAGATCATAAGATATTCAGTGGTGAGTTTTAAGAAGGAGAAACATAAATGAGAAGACCTTCCTTTCAAAAGTATAATTTCCAGTAGTGGCACAACTACACTATAAATTTGAATGAACCCCTCTGCCTGTACATACATAAAATACACCAAAACCAGGCTGCTCAATCCTGTGCATTTAAATCAGGGTTTGAAACAGATTCTCTGTTCTAAATGTGTGCAGCCAGACTTTGAGCTGCTCTGTTATAAAGTGACGTGTCTCCACAAGCTGCAACAGAAGCACCCTGACTCATAACACTGGATGTTCTAGATTTCCCAGGTCAAGCCTGGGTAAGAACAAAGACAGATGGGGTCCCTTGTCCTGGCTGTCACCATCATCTGTTCAGGAAGAAAGAGTGGGAAGAACTGGGCAATGTTCTTGGAAAAGCCAGATGTAGTTGACCTCACACTTTCACTGATCACCAAAATCTGTTCGGGGTTGGAAGATACCCTCAAAAAGTCTTCTGGAAAAATTCTTCAAAGGTCAATGTTTGAACTGTGTGCCTAGAGTTTGCACAACAAAGAGGAAAGTATGTGCAATTACAGTCTGAGAAATACAAAGCAAGCCCATGGCTGAACAAATTGCACTGCTGTGTGAAGCTACATACATCATAGAGGTATTTGGAAATCTATCTAGGTATTAATAACCTCTCTCACAGTAATACTAATAATTGTAGTAGTAGTAGTAATAACAATAACGATAACAATAACGGTAACAACAACAACAACAACAACAAAAATTGTTATTATAATTATAATTATCATTATAATGCAATACAGACCAAATCTACAAAACACTGAAATAAACAGGCTGCTGGAATTAGTGATGGATACTCATTAGTGAGAAACTTGTGAATTTGGAGTTTTCTCCAGGGTCCTGAGAGCCTGGACAAAATGCCAAGGGCTGGAACAAGGCATACATAGTTATTTCAGCCCTGATTGCAGAGTGCTGCAGGACACAGACCTGAAGCTCTTCTCCCACATTAGAGGGTTTTCACTCAGTGAACCATCTAGGTCATTTAAGGACATGTCAACACCATCCAGTGGAGTATAGCTGAGAGATATCCATACAAGTTGAGCCTGAACTAGCCCCAGCACTCTGCAGTGCTCTATACAGCCCCACCAGCATCACAACGAACCTAAGCTAATAGCTCCCTTGGCAAATTATTGGACAAATACCATTTTCTCAGTAGTGCTGCTCTAACAGGTCTATGATGCTTTTGCAGACAAATCCAGCACATATGTCAAACATTGCAATGCCCTGTGTGGACATTCCTGCCTGCTCAGATCTGGCTTAGGAGTTTCTGTAGTTTAGAGTTATCAGCTGAAAAAGGAACATGATGTTGCTCTGCTGCTTGGCAGATAGATTTAAGCAGCTTGTAATCCCTGCCTTTCTACTGCGTCTACCTGCTAGGGACTGGCTGTTGTCTCTTGACAGGCTGGCACCGAAATTCTGTGCATATCCCATATTTAGGGATACAGACCAATAATTAGTGCTGATTGCTGCCTCATTTTGCATAAAAGCCTAAAGCAGGCTATGATGAGTGTATAGGTCCTGTATTAGCCCTTTATAGGAAAAGAATGGAGCCATGTGAGGCATATGTAGGAAAAAATTCCTATGATTCTGTTTTTCCTCCTTTCCAAGCATTGTCACCCTTGTGGAATGAAAAGGGCAGGAAAAATCTGCAATGCTCATTTACTGTGTCGTTTACCTGAAATTGGTATTTATCAACACAGGTTTTGCAGCATGCAAAAAGACACTTCTGCAGCATGCATTTGGAGAGTACCAAAGGGGGAACAAAGGTGCACAATGAAGATGTGAAAGAAAACAAGCGGGAGGATGGAGTGAAGATAAGAAAAAAGTGACAAAACCAGTAATTCTATCAAGTCACTCGACCCAGGACGCTTACTTCAGGCAGGCCTGACCTCTACAGACCCATAAGGAGCAAGGTTGGCAAGCAGTCTACAAGCTGACACTGAGAAGAATTCCACTGCAGGTTAACCTATTTTGAAAACAGCTGTTCCTGGCAGAGGGCAGGCATGCTTTTTTCTCCTGTTTTTGTTCTGTGAGGATGTTGTGGCTGTTGTGAGCCAAGTTCTGAAAACCACTTTCTCTCCTTGGGATCACATGCTGTTCCATCCCTGTTACGGAGGTGTCCTCTCCCTTTTCCTATTGAGAGGAGCAGCCAATTCCCGCTTTGCTTTGAAAGGTTAATTTTCTTCTGTAATCATAATTATGCTGGCAAAGGTTGATGTGACAGAGGAAAAATTAGTCTGGTATTTTCAGCCTACGGTTTGTACTCATTTGTCACATGAGAGCATCTCTTTATCTGCAAGCTTCCTTGCCTGCTGATTCTATAAAAGGACCCCCTTGCTTTTTGAATTAGCCTACAATCAGGCAAAAGGTTAACGATTCAATCAGGTTGTTTATCTGGGACTTCTAACACATGGAAAGCATCCTTAAGAGGGTCCAATCCTGCAGCTCTTACCCAGGAAAAGCTCCCATGAGCTTCAAAGGATGTTTTAGAAGAGCGACAAAAGCTTGGATTCTCAGAGTCAGAAAAGGAAGCACTCAGTAGAAATTTCCACCCTTGTGGTGAGATGAGGTTCTGTTTGAGTGTGATTCCCTAGGAATTTGCTCAGGATCATTTCTAATAATGATCAATAATGAGAGCTTGGCTTTCCTCCAATTCATTATTTCCTTCTTTCTATGAGTACTACCATGACTAAAGTCATATCCAGGATTGTATAAGGAGGATTTTTTTCCACAACTGGAAAGGTGAAGAGTTTTTAAGCATGGAAACTCATGCATCAAAAGATGTCAGATTACTTAAGTTCAGATATCAACAGGCCAATGCTCAACAGCTTTCTTCTTTCTACAGAAAAACATCATAACTGAGAAATCTTACACACTTAGAGTTACACCAAAATGCAGTCTGTTCATTTTCATTTCTGACCCAAAGTGTCTCTCTGCCTATATCACGTCAAAGTATATGTCACACTTTATCTAACTAGATGCATTGTAACACTGCTTGGCTGATTGGTCTCGACAGGATGAAATTCAGTCAAGCGTGAGTTAGGTCAAGAATTTTCACTGTCTGCAGTGAGAATTGAAAGCCAAGGTCAGTGTCCACATGGCTGTACACTGCTGGGCACCTAAGGATAACCACACAGTTACACACATTGATACCAGCTGGCAACCTAGACATTAAAGTCCACAAGGGGATTCTGCTTGCCCTGAATTTAGAGGTGAGTTTCAGATACAAATCTGGACAACTAATTTTAGGTATCTGTAGTAACTTGTGTCTTATATAAGCAAGATGTCTCAACTCAATAGAGGTCTGAGATTGTCCACACAGAGAGGTCAAGCAGCACTGGAGATGCGCTGCAGATCTGCATGGGACTAGCAGATAAATCACACATCCTAAAGAAAACATGCGCCATTCTGAGGAAAGTGCGGGTAAGAGACTTGTTACACCAGGGCAAGTGACTGGGAAAGGTGGTACACAAGCACCTTGAAGAATCACACCAATTTTCTGGCTGGGAATCATGCCCCTGGCCATGTCCCAGTGCAATTAGCTTAAAATGCTGGCACTGACCACAGTGGGAACAGTATGGGGACCTGAAATCTCAATGATTTTCATGGATCATTAACTCTGAGCTACACCTCCATGCTGCAAAGAATCAGGTAACTCCTGTGCTTGGAGGCCGTGGGACTGCTGTCAGCTTGCCCTTCATATCCCTGCTGACAGCTGAATGTGTTTCATTGTTAGCTCCAGTTCTTTCAAAACAAATGATTTGAACTGAAATGTTCCTCTGCCTGTTGTTGTGTTTTTTATGCACAACTTCTTATCTGTTCCTGATTATACCAGAGAAGGGTTATGAATATTTATGGTTAGAATTTATAATTTAATGCTGTGCCTTTTCTGCTGATTAATTCAAGGACACTTCATTTCTTAAGATGCTTGGTTCCTGAAGAAAACACTTTCTGCTGGACATCTAATTTGAATCCTGAATATTTATTCGCTATCAAAAGTCAAAGACAGATTTCTGTCTTCACAGGCAGCTTCACCCAGTGCACTGCAGCATGTGTAGGTTTGCCCAAGTTCCTCAAAAAATAGATCTGAATTTATACAACAAGCAGCCAAAGTAGTGTAAGGTGTGTTTGTCTTCAACAACAATGCATACTTCAGCAGTCTCATTGTCACAGCTTTGTATGTTGACAATGAAGATATCTCATTTTTTAATTTTTTTTTTTTTTTTAATCTGTGAGAGCAGAAGAAGTGAAGGGGCAAATATTCACCTACATCTTCACTCTGGACTGTGGTGACCTTTCTCCTCTTTCCCTTCATTTCCCTCTTACAATCTGGCTGGCTTGATATAAATAATAACACATGAACGAGCAGGAGGCTTGGCTTCCCACAGCTCTGTGTAGCAATCACAAACCAATAAAACTGAGCCAAAAGGGGAAAAACATAATGATTCTTCCAGAAATACTGTGTGCCTCTAGCTGCAAAGGCTTAGAAAAGGGACCTAAGGATATTCCAATGTATGACATGCTACAGTGTCAAGGATTTGAGATTTAATCACCCTTCTCCTGCTCTTACAGAGCCCTCTTTCCCGGTGTTTGAAAGGCAAGTCATAGAAAACCACTGACTGCGGTACTTTTTCACAGGCAACCATTTTTCAGCAAAGATACAATTGTTATATTTATGAGAAAAGAACACCTTACTTTAGAAAGCTCTTTCTCAAACTTCTCCGAGAGCATTGTGGCTGTAATTTCCAATTGCTCAACCTTCTGCACTGGAAAGGTAGTGTCTGGCAAGTACACAGAGCACTGGCAAGTTCCCTTGTCATCCACAGAGCCGGAGACATTGGTGAAGAGCTGCAATGACAAATCAGTAAGGAAAAAAGTGTTAATATTCTTCTCTGGAATCAGTAGCTAATGCCTGACAATGATACAAGCTGTGACAATCATGAGATCAACAACTTCATTACTAGACATCTTTTACCTTTTTCTTCCAAGAAACTTAAAATATCTAGCAATTTTTATGACTCAGCCTTATAAATATTTCTGAAAATAGCTAAATATTGCTGTAAAGATTTTACCATTGAAAAAACAGAGGCATATAATAGTTCTTACTTTCACAATCTTGTGGACAGTGTTCCTAAGATAATGAAATAACTTTTCCAGCAGATGGAAAAACACACAACAGCAGGAAAATAAGAACTTAGTAAGTTACATCTTATACTCACTGTTCTGTGAATCTGAATTGAATTGATCAGATCATTTAGTCATTTCCATTCATAGAGATGAAAGCACCGAAATAGAACTAGTAACAGGGGAAGTTTTGAAAAGAAAAATGCTTCATTTGAAGTTTCTCAGCCAGCCCCAGCAAACAGACATAAGTGTTTAATTACACACCCACTGAAAGGTGACAAATTAAATATGCAGCTCAGCCTAAGGTAGAGATACTTATTTTGCTACGAAATATTGCACGTAACACCCACACATCACAGCTCGCTCATCCACGTTTGTGGACAGTTTGCAAAGCTATCTCCTTGTCCTGGCTGGCTGCATGTTTAAAGCATCACCATTGGAGAAATGTGTATGGCGTATGGAAAGGTCAGGGCCGGCAATTCATGATCTTGCTATAATTTACAGCCAAAGCACATCATCTCTTATAAACACTGGGCTGAATACTGAGTGTGTTTGAAGCAGTTCTTTTTTGTTTGTACACAAAATGTTTCCCAGTTCATAAACCTATCACGAATTTATTAATAAAAGTATTTGATGTTACTTTAAAATATTCTTGCACACGCTTCAATGTGGCTGCGTATTTTAAAACTACGGGCTTGCTCTTTAAATATACTTCTTTCTATAATCTCTCCTCTTGCCTTGCAGAAATCCCAGTTATTCCTCTGTTTTCTTTCTCTCTCCCTCTTAAAAATAAACAAGCAAACAACAAAACTATCTACTGAAAGCTGACATCTCAGCACTTCTTCTGTCGCTTTTTCACAGTGATTTTGACTAAATTCCTCACTGCCAAAGCAGCCCAGAACATGCAGGGATGGCCAGCAGCAAAGCTGTCTTGATCAGGGAGCGCAAGAAGAGAACAGCAGCAAGCAGGAATGATCCCAGTTCACACTTCTGGCAACCTCTTTACCGCAGCCGTAACAAACACCACACATCTCATTTTGAAAGAAAGCATGAAAAGAGGTTTTATCTGTGTTACTCAAGCACCATGGGCCTTAAAACTTCACTCATGGCCAGACTGCTGAAGACATTTAACATAAAAGGAAGCAGAGGAGTATCTAATGGTGTTCCAGAATGCCCCAGCACATAACTTTCATTGATTTCACTGCCAGGTAGGTTACCAAAGCACATCTGAATAGAAGAAATAAATGTGACTTAGTGAGTACATGGGACTTTCTATAAGACTGTTGCACACTGGCATGCTAATTTTTGTGTAGAAGGTATTGTATTCTATCCCTTCTGCGTATAACACAAATATAATGTATATACGTATATGTATACCAAAAGAGAGTATACCATACGTAGTATATCATAGTATATACTATACTTATATATGTTTTCATATACAGTATAGTGCAAATCACACATTGTGTAGTCTGCTGTAAACTACAGTCCTGACTATACACAGCCATCAGTTTACCTAGGGTTACCATGCTTACTCCACGTGCTAAATAAACCATTCCTAAATGCATTCAGATCATCTCCCAAAAAAACTCCAACCTGTGCATTTGAACTCCCTGTGAAAAACAATCATTATATTTTAACATTTGTGTTACAAGAGAGCCTTGCATTTCAGGCAGAGCTTCATTGCAGTAAGCGCAGCTTATATCCAAGCCAAGAGACAGTTTCCCCAAAGGAACAAACAGCCTGGGCAGACAGAGTTGCTTCCATGCTTCCATTGACGTTCGAAACGCCCGGATCATGATGTTAATGAGACCAAGAAGCATTGTTTAGTTAAAAGCCCCTTGGGTCAGTAAGAACTTCAATCAAAATATAATATTAGTCAAATAATAACCATATAACAAAAATGTCTTCCCTCATCCTGTAAAAAATGCACAAGATAGGCCGTTGCTTTTGATGGAGTTGTATGTTTTTTAAAGTTTAATAATTTACATTGAATGCTTAAAAGAGAGCAAACTCTCCAGGCCTACAGCAAGGACTTGACAGCAACATTTCACTCTGTGAAATTAATCTGTTACATATACATATTTGAAGCTGTAAGAAGTGCTCCTTTTCCACATCCCTTCAGTTTAAGAAAGGGAGTAGGAGCCAGCAGGTACTTGATTTTCTGAAAACCGGGAAATTTATTCAGCTGCCTAAATGTGGACATAGGGTTACATCCTCAAAACAGTCCAGCCAATTCAGTGCTTAATTTCCAGCTACACTGTAGCCCAGTGGCATTCACAGCTCTGAATTAGCTGCTTGCTTTTCCTGAGGCAAGGAATGGAATCCACAGAAACCACACGGCAGAAACAGAGGCCACCTCAGCTGGGCAAGGAGATGGATGATGTTCGGGTCCTGCTACTGAGACTCAGAGAGAGACTCCTAACTCCATTTAACTTTGTAAACCCACTGCTGGAGCCAGAGACAGATCTCCTCTCAGAAGAAGACCTTCCACACATCCCAGGTGCCACACTGGGCCTGCCTGGACACCAAAGACTTGCCATCGAGCTGTCTGCCATCTCTGACCTGATCTGGAGCTGTGCTTTGGACAAACCCTGTTCTTGACACTAGGTTGCTGGACCATGCAGAGCAAATGTGCCTCATTGAATCTGCTGCAAAACAAACGTGTTATTAAGTAGCCACTGGCAGAGAGAGGGAAAGAAACCAGACCCTGAAATCTGCACACCGTGGACTTGAGCAGTGTACCAGAAGGCACAGAAGTCAGATTCAAGTCCCTCCAACACCAAATAGTCGAATAAAATTTGAGCTGAGTAGAACAGGAAGAATCAAGATTTTCTCACCCCCAGCAACCACAAGTGGGCACTTGTCAAAAGGTTGTTTCAAGGTCTTGCTCTGGTTTACATGGCGAGATGGAGTTGAAAAGGTGTTGCCCTTTCTCCAGGGAGGCTGGAGCCACCAAATTGTTGGTTGGTACCTTGGTACATTGCCTTCAAACCTCCATGGCCCCAGTTGTTTCATGTCTGGGGTCCGGTTCAGTAGCCACAAGGGCAATGCCAGAGCTTTGGATGTGACTTAAGGCGTTGAATGACATTGCAGCAGCACTGATGATTTTGGGAACTCACTACTACCTAAAATCCTGGATACATAACACCTAAACAACTTTTCTTGGTCAGTCTGACTGATGAACGTGTATCAAGGTTAAATCTCTGAGTGACTGTGTAGCACCTAAAAAATGGGACACAAGTTTCTAATTTTGTTTTTTTTCTGGACTTCATTGAAGAACTGTAATGCTCATACCTTTGGGGGAGTGTGCAGATCATCAGTCATCTTGCTGGGCTGAGCCAGATACTGAAGCGTCGTACTGAGCTGAGGAGTCTAAAAAGTAAAGGAAAGCCTTTCTCAGTGTGAATTCCTGCATACGTAACCATCCCCTCCCCACCAGCTAGTCTGTCTTTCTGCAGCTCCAAAGCACTTTAATTTTATTATGGGAGCCATCCACAGTATCTGTAAAATTAATTGGCTTTTCTGATCTGCTGCTGAGGCAACTAACATTTCCCCAGGCCCATTGTCACTTCATAGACACCTCTTCTTGAAGAAAGGCTCTGTGTGAGCAGTGCAAGGCAGGGGACACTCATCCTGCCTGGGAGGTGTGAGCTGGGTCTCTGACAGGCAGCCCTGGCAGACTGCATGGCAGTCTAAAATGACAGTACCGTGCCCCCCTGCCCTAAATCTGGAAACTACTGTCCTCCCAGCAGGGACATCCACTTCTTGCTGCCTCGCTCACACTCCAGCCTCTCAATGCAGGACTCTCTGCCCCTTCCACACCAAGCTGTCAGGCTGTGAGCTGTGATGGCTGGGGCACACATCCCGCTCTGCCACAGAGGCAGCAGCATCCCACCGTGGGGAGGGAGCACCAGGGAAGCTACCACACTGCCAAGGATACAGCCAGGTCCACCTTGGAAGTCTTATGTAGTAAGACAATATACAACCCCTTTAACTTTCACCTGTGGCTGGCACCTGCCTTCCCATCACAGCAAGGAGAGCAGTTGTCACCCTGGCACTGTACTGTGTGTCCCTAAAGGTTTACTGCGTCCCCACATAGTGTGTAGAGCGTGGTGCATCACCATGATTCAGCACGCTGTTACCTATAGTGGGGTCTCACCAAAATCCATGGCAAACTGGGAACTGCAGCGAGACACTCTCAATGTCAAATGGTGTGACAGATTGAGCATCAAATGGTCTTCCCCTGCAGCAGGACACCTACCCCTCGGTCTTTCTGCATTTCCCAAATCCCAGCCGGAGCCCCATTCCTGAGCGAAGGAATGGTGGGGAACTCCAAATGGCTGGCAAAGGGCAGGTCTATTAAAGACCACAGCGTAAACAAGCTTTTGTGGGACAGTTTGTCAAATAAACCCATTTGAATAAGTATTTGTGGCTCATATGATTACACTGAACATGGGAGAGGGGCGCAGCTAGTAGCAATTAACAGTGGTAGGGCAGAGAGCCTCACAAATTGTGTAAATTACACAAACTGGGGACTAGCTTAAAGCTAAGCAGACTGAGGAGGAACATCCCCCATATTAAGCTTTCTACCCTCAGCTTATCAACATATATTTACAGCTCTGTCCTGACTTTTGCAACTCTGTTCCTTTAGCAGACAAACACACCTTCCCAGGAGATGCTGACTTCACTGCCTGCATCCACAGCGCTCCCAGACTTCAAAAAACGTAACTAAGGGCACACAGGGCTTTTCTGGTTGGTCACTAAGCCAAAATAGTTTTTTTTTTTCCAAATTTTAGCTAAAAAATACCAAAAGGTAGTCCCTTTGGATCAAACAAAACCAAAAGGGTTTTTTTCATTTGGAAGAGCTTTTAAGCTATTAGCAGAATTTTCTTCTGATAATTTAAGTCCAGTTTAAATTTAAAAAGGATGAGGCAGTACAATATAATTTTTACTTTTTACATTTATTTTTTCAAAGTTTTCTCCCTTTCTCCCTGGATTTGTTGGTGGGTTTTTGTTTTGGTGATTTTTTTTTCTGATAAATAGCTTTGAGTTGAAATTCTCTTGTGTGAACAGATACCATTTTATGGGGAAGAGGGAGAGCACCCCACAGAAATCACCCAGCATGCCTTTTATATACCTGGTCACAGAGTATGACAGCAGTCAATGAACTGGGAAAGCCCCCACCTCCCAACTCCATTCACATCAAAGATGTGGATCCTTTCCTGCTATAAGCCCTTGCTAATTAATTAGAAGCTACACAGAACATTTAATATCCACTCAGATCCTCACTGGGAGTTGTACTCATCTAACCAAAGGCAGAATTTGACTCTGATTTTAAACTTGTGCCTCATTTTTACATTTATTAGCCATTCCCTATACATTAGTTGCAGGGAGGATGGAGGAATACTTCAAACTTTCTCCACACAGGGATCTCAACGTTTGCCTAATAATTTTCCAGTAGCTTTTTTTTAGATTTGTCAGCAATCTAAATTACATGAGAAGACAAGAAGGCAGCAAAGCTCAGATTACGAGACCCCCCCCATCTTACCACTTCTGTTGTTGCCGTTGTTCCAGCCACAGCAATCATGCTTTGCATGAGGAGCAACACAGCCACCTGTGTGGGCTTCATCTTCTCAGCCAGCAGTAGTGACAGCAAAGGGACAAAGGAGACCTTATATAGTAGAGTCTGGGAATTTCCCCAACCAAAACTTACGGAACTTGCATGATATTTTTTAAGTTTCTGGAGAGGTGACATCATGAAGTCATGTAACAATAGGTGCCAAATAATAACCTACAAAGAACATACGAGTGACTCGCCTTCAGAAATTAACTATATCTAATTTCCTAATAGGGACGCTTTCCCATATGCTGCCGTTATCTAATCTTAATCTTGGTTATGTAGAACATAGGTTGCTTTTTACTAGGATCCTGTTACTGTGACTCAGCCACATAAATTCTTATAGATTCCTTATAAGTTATGCAGACGATACAGGTCTGGATAGTATTTATTGCTTCTTATAGGTACAGAGAAGAGTAGGTCAGGTTAGACTTTTCACATACCAGAAACATCCTCCCCGTATTTCAAAGGCCGACAGACCTTTCACAATAAGTAAAATGCACAGGGGTCTCTACAGCTTTACAGTTCCCTCAACTCTCACACTACACAGGCGGGACACAAACATTTCCTCCCGTTTCCTTCCCAGTAGGCTTATGTCTCATATGTTAACACTGTTTACCCATTAATATTTAGTCGTGCGTTAATACTGTGTACCCATTAATGCTTACTCACTTGCTCTCTTTTCACAGGGCTGCATGCCACCTAACCACATCAATCCACTGTCCTGTCTCTAGATCACTGATCCAGAAAGAGATAAAAAAAGTCTGCAGGCAACATCTAGTGTGGCCTCCACACTCCCCAGCTGTACCACACTATGGTACGACAGGCAGTGATTTGCCAACAGTTCCCAAGGCATCCAGCCCACCATGGGATCTCCCCACTTCCAACAAGCTGCTGCCTTGGTGGAGTCAGCTGCAAGCCTCCACCCAGTGCAACAGAAATTAAAATTTCTCTCTAGACTTCTGTGGATCACTGGGAAAACGAGTTTGGTGTCTGGGAGGAAGGTTCCAGTCAGGGCTAAGGGCATGACCATGTCTGTGCACTTGTAAAAGAAGTCAAGAAGTCCCTAGACCAAAAAATGTCATCTCTTGTCCTTTCCTGTGCCTGTATCTTCAATGCAGCATTTGCCCTTTCCTTCTTCATTTTATCATACTTAGCTCTTCTACTAGGTCAGCAGCAAATGGCTGCAGTTTTTTCTAAGTGGAGAAGGTGGTTAAGAGACCCTTATTCCCTTCCAACATTGGAGGGCAGTGGTACGGGCAGGAGCAGCAGTACTGCCTCATACAAAACCCATCTCCCAGCTGAGGACTCAGGCAGCTTTCTTGTGTTACCATAGCACTATCAGCTCCAGGTGGCAAATGGGAAAGCTGAGGCTTAGGGCAGATCCATACTAGAAAACTCTTCAGAGCAGTCGAGTCCATTGGGGTAACATGTTTTTACCACAACTTTGCATAAGCATAAGCCTCCTGACAGATTCACAAGGCTGGCAGCAGCATCTTTGTTGAGGAGTAGCTCATTTTGTAGGGAATGGATATAATATGTTCTTGCAAAAACTTTTTCACAGCAGAAGCTGCATCTCCACTGGAGGATTTCATGGCTAATAATTCAATATAAGATAGACAAGACCTGGAAGGCATGTGATAATTCCTAAGCAAAAAGAACCAGAGGCATGGTGGCAGAGCAAGAAAATTAATCCAGGCTTCTTCCTCCCAGGTTATAGTGATCTGCTTTCCTGGGGTAAATCACAGTACTTTCAAGGGAATGGAGAGACTGAAGCTGTAATTACAGTGTCTTTGTAAGGGCTCAGGCTGTGAGCTCCAATCCAAGAAAAGCAGACTGGCCAACATTAGAGCAGCTGATGAACTACCCTTGGCACCGTAAGAAAACCACTTTGGCCACTCCAGAGCAAAGTTTGGTGCAAACCAGCACATACGTATTGCAGGTAACAGGTAAGCCTATGCTGCCCACCAAGTTAACTCCCAGTTTATTCTCAGGTTGTGATAACTTGATGTTGCATAATTACCTCTTTCTTCCCAGCCTCTATTTTGGATTGAATTAACTGATCTCTCCATACAAATCTGAAGGAAGTCCTGGAAACAGATAACTCACAAAGGTGGCGTTGATGATGGTCTGTTCTTTATTAGCCATCCCTGGCCCTAACAAGCCCTCCAGGCTCACCAGGTTTCATACCGACAAACACCTGCCATAAGCCCTGCCGGCACATCCCTTGTTATGGAAATACCACTCTGGTGGGCCGCAACCCATTGCTCAGATTTCGGATGCTCCAAGCAAAAAGAAGAAGGAAAAAAAAAACAAACTAAACCAAACCAAAACCACACAACAGCAACAAAAAAAAAAAAGCCCACACAGACACACAGAAAAGCAATGATCGCATTTCAGAGCCAAAGGGCCCAGAAGAGACCCAACAGGACAAGTGCTTCATCACATGGTTACAAGGGAAACCAGCAGGCTGCCATAAAGGAGTCAGCTCTGAGCAGGGTGCAAACAGGCCACTTTTCCTGGCATCATTCCTGGGGTGGATGCATTTAGCAGGATAGATTCAGCCTCAAGGGAAAGCCTAACACAGAGAAGTAGGTAAATCAACCTGACAGAACAGATGCATCTGTATGTATGCAGACCCCAAATGAACAGCATGCTCCATGTCCCATCCATGCAGCCACACCATGGCAGCCCGCAAACTGCCTGAAGGCAGCTGGCTACGGCACATACAAGCCCACTGGCCTTGCTAGGGCACCTAGAGCCCTGCTGGCTACAGAGGGGGCAACCTTGCCGCACACGTGGTCACAATCGCAGGCTCCAGTGCATAGCAAGCAAGTGCAGCTTTGAAGACAACTTTGTGCAATCAGAAAAGGCAGCCTATGAGTTTGGAGCATGGATCTCTAATCGCGATACAAACCTGTTTTCTGAGCCTAACAATGAGCCTCTGTTCCTTCCAGAGGCTGGTACTGCAAATCGCCCACAAAGCACAGGATTTTCTTACCAGTTTTTCTCTAACACTTAAAAGCAAGTTCCAAGATAGGAAGCAAATATTAGCTAAGTAATGATAGTTAATCAGTTGCTTTGGCAATTTCTCCTGCATTTCTGTTTGCACATTACCTCACAGAGACAGGGGGGACTTATATTTTTATTCCTAGTCAATGCATAATTATTACTAAATAAAAATATTTTCTTTAGATCTATGTAGAGCACTTCATCTGAAATATAAGTCAGACTCATTGTCTGCCTTTCAGAGGAGAGAAACTTTACTTATATGTCATACAGGGAAGTTGCACTTATTTAGGAATTTCCACTTAGGAAAACAGCAAAATACAAGGGTTCTCTCTTTGTAGAACTGCACACACCAGTATTTCCTTGTTCTGCAACAGACCTAGCGGGCAATCCAGGGCAAAGTCCCTGGGGCACCGACCTCTTTGATTTTAGTGGGAGTTATATACCAAAATGTCTTTGCAAAAAAAACCCTTTTGTCGCGCAGAGGTCTGTTCAGCAGAGCCCTTCTCAAAACCAGCGCAACTTAACCATTGTGTTTATTACAGCAGAGATTATTGTGGTTATTATTCAAAAGAGAGGTAGGTGATTCAGATCATCTGCTCTCTAAGGCTGCTGACTCTGTCTAAAGCCATTGGAGTCAAATATTATTTGATCATGCTTGGTGGTGTGAACATAACCCTCTGTGTCTCAGTTTCCCTGCCTCAGAGTCACATTTGAGATTAGCTGCATTAAGAAGAATAAGAGGCACTAATCTATTACAGGAACAGGGACCATATTAAACATGCAAAAATAAAGGCAAAAGAAAGTATATGTCAGCTTAGTAGGCCAATGACAGGATGAATAATTGAATGCAGATTATGTATCTTTGTTCTATCTGTGAAATAATTATCAACTAATATATTTATTCTAGCTGATGTGACAATTTCAAAATCTCTCTGAACTGTTCAGGACATCCCCAGGACAGGTGTGTATGGCTTACACTTTCTTAAAACAAAAACAAAATAAAACAAAAAAGCAGATTCAAAACAGGGTGTAGTACCTAATCATGCTAACCTGACAGAATGGTTCAGGCAGGAACTACTGCGCTGCACATTGCGTTTCTACTCTTTGCCTGCAGACACGATAAGACTCCGAGCCTCATGGAATCAGCAATCCAGTGCATGTCGTCCAGTATCCTGTATGCTGTGGATTTAGCAAAGCTTGCCTAAAGCTTGTCAAATCCCCCTCCCACCAAACTATGTATTTCTGAAGTAAAGCCAAAAAGAGGGAGAAAATATTAATTCAAATTCATCCTGCGATACAAGAACATAAAGCCAATATCCCTTTTTTTTCTGAAGGTGACTGCAAAATGGTCCTTTCTGAAGCTAACCAGTCTGGGCTTTTTTGGTTATAGGAACATCCTGTAGTGAAACAAGGAAGTCAGGGAAGGCAGGTCTCTTTGGTAAGATGCTGTGTAACAACTGACATCACGAAATCCTATTTCACAATATCAACGTCCAACATATCCCTGTTCTACTCTGCTAATCTCTTTACAAATCACTTGTACTTCTTCCCCCTCTAAACAATGCACTTTCTTATGCAATGTATTTTGGTTTCACCTATCACAAAGCCCATCTTTTTGGGAGATATTATGCAAATACTTTCATTTAATCCCTTTATCAGTAGGTTAGTGTTTTAAAAACAAATCCTTCCGGGCTATGTCCGAAAAAAGAAAGCGTATGAGAAATGTTAACATCTAGTTTAAAAAATGGTGTTAGTAAGGGTGAGTCTCAGCTTTCTGAGGCTGTAGGAAAGGGATGTCTTTCTGCAGCAGAATGAAAAACTGAGTACAATTTGCAGAGAGGGCAACATTTCCTTTACAGCTTTAAAAATGCCACTGACACAAACTGAGCTGACTGAGCTGCCAAAACTGAAAGAAAAAAAATTATCTGTAATGTCAAAAAAGAAAGACCTTCAGTAAGAAAGACATAAGAGGAAGAAGACAGCAGGTGAGGTACACGCCAGACAGAAGGATGAGAAATGATTAGCCACATATTCTGTGACTTGGCAGAAGCGCTTGTTACCCTGAAACAAAGCAACCTAGAGACTCTTGGATAAATTAACTGTGTCTAGCCATAACCTGCCTGTGAGTCAAAGCCAAAAGAAATCAGGGAAGTACAGTCCTGTTCTCTAAGAGTGGGAAGACAGCAGGCAGAAGAGAGAGAGGATAGCAAAGAGGAAAGAGCATAGATGAAAACTGGCACACTTTGTTAGAGGACGTCAAAATGCATGAAAAGCAAAACCTAGAGAAGGCTAAGTGTGTATATATGAAACACAGACAGCAGTGTAGAAATATGCTGGGGTGGTGAGTAAGAATGAAATCCCATTGCAAGGACACTTAAAGAAAAGCAATAGCTACTTCATTAAAAGAAACAAGAACAAAACCAGGGAGTAAGGTATACTCATACAGCATAGCAAAGAAAGGTAGAAGAAAACATCTGGGAGAAGGAAGGTCATAGGACAGCCTGGCTAGGAAAGAGGTGCACCATTGCATTGGGATTATGATAGATTTGCAGGGATGGCTAGCCCCATGTATAAAGGCAGGGGAAGCCTGCATGCAAATGCTTTTGAAGAAGAAAGAAAAATTGCTCAACGATTACCTGGGGCAATGACAAGGCAGGGGGCATATTATTGCTGACAACAGATAACTGCTCCTTCAAAAGGCATCTCCGAAACAGAGCCAGCATGACATTGAAGGGAGATTTACTTTGGTATTTTGTTGCAGATAAATCAATTTCCAAAAACAAAAGTTGACACACAATTAGGAAATACCCCAACTTAATAAGGGTTGTCTTCTCATTTGAGCAGCTATTTGTTTAGCACTTCAGTACACTGCAGCTGAAACTCTGAGCCTTGCATTTATTTCCTGTCCCTTCCCCTAAATGTGCATCCAATGATGAGAATACCTACTCCTTCAGAAAGTCTTGTCCTTCATACTGTCCCCAGTCTCAGGGAACAGAGGAACATGGTCTGGACATGGTCTGAGTCATTAACATCAATCCGAACACCTTTAGGCATCTATATAATAAAGACTTGATATATAAAGGTGCTTGAAACATCTGCTCCACATACCACCATATTACAGGTCCCAACAACAATAAGACCTTTATAAAAAAAAAAAAAGCCATTTCTCTAATGCCTGCACATGCCTCTGGTTGGTGAATACAAATACAGCCACTTGGCCAGAGGGAAAAGGCTCCCAGCTGCTTTTATGGCTCTGCATGTTCCAGGCAAACTGCTGCTTCTGTTAACTCGCAGAGCAGCACCAGGCTCATGCATCGACAGCCCCAGCTGCTCCATGGAAGAGAAATGGAGCGAGCCCAGCCAGGAGGCAGCAAGCATTTAGTGACCACTTGACTAAATGTGCACATACCACATTGCGCAGAGTTAAGGGACGGGAAAGAAAAAAATCTTCTCCCCACAATAAACCCACATCTGAATGATGTGGTCCTCTGCTGCTTATTCTTTCTACCTGTTTTGAATCTTGCTTTGACCAGCCTAAGTAGGTGATGAGAGAAATGGGTTTTCATGGCAGTTCTGCTAATACTTTCCTTCTCACAGATACAAAGAGGATCTCTAAAGGGCAATATTAATAATATTAATGGCCACTTGTTCTTCAAAAGACAAAATCTTCTGAGTTTGGCATGGTAGCAAAAAGGCCCTTCTTCAGGTCTTCATCCAGATATCACAATGAAGAGGATATGGAAAATACCTGAGCTGGAGTAAGAGATGAGGAAACCTATAGACTATCAGCTGGATACAGCTGCAGCTTTATTTAGCCATTAACACTGTATTTTTACACTAATATTAAATATCTCCAAGGAGGCCCATAACAGGTATTTCAAAGGCCTCATTGCTCCTAGGCAAGGAGAATATTCTCATGTCTTCCCTGTGGCATGCACACAGAGTTAAACCAACCCTACACCTACTCAGCATCCTTGGAACACTGCATCATCATAGCATTAATATATCTGGGTTCAAGTTGTGGCCATTGTATCCTCAAACAGCCCAACATTGTGCAGCATAGACATGCCATATTTGTATGCCAGATAGGTTATATAGGGACTTGTCTATGATCAAACAGACTAGATGACCAGCTATTCATATGAGTCCCTTCTCTTCAGCTACATTCATCACTTAGAGATTAGAGAAAAGAAAGTTTACACCCAGATAACGCCTGACCCTAGAAAAGAAAGTCATCATTGAGTTTTATAAACTATTCAGATGTTCCATTTTGCTGTACCTGTAAACATGGACATGTGTTACAACGGACACAATAATCCACTCTGACCAGATACACACTTTGCATAATGGTAACTGCAGGCAACGCCAAAGCAGCCGTACTCTCCTAGAAATAAATAGATGGACCACAGGAGAACGTGCATATTGGACAGCACAGAGGAGAGTCATGCTCAGAGATGTTCTCTGCAGATGATTGACCTGAACTGTATAGTGGCAAGCCAGATTTCTGCAAATCTCAGGATGGGATAGGCTCTGCGTTACCTCCAGTTGCTATTATGCAACTCAGCCTGCTTTTCAGAACAAATTAACATACCTGCTTTCAACTTTTGAGACAACTGAAGCAAGAGAGCCTGAATAAAATAGAGTGACCCAAGCAGCTCACCCTCTCCCTGCCCCAGGGACCCTTGAGCAAGGAAAGCTTTCCTACGATAATGCTCACACTATAACATGCACACTGATTGCTTTCCCTGCTGTTAACTACTGCAGGCTGTCTATAGGCTCCACAGTTTATTAGTCCAATCCATCCTCAGCTGCAGTGCGTTTGATCCAGTCATAGAGAAAGCACAGGTAATGACCCCTCTATTAAGGCATTTACCAGGGCAAATGCCTCATTTTCGGTCCTTTGTAATACAGCCAAATTTCAAGTGTCGGAACTCAGTGCTTGTCCTAATGGTTTTTTAAGACTCAGGAGGACCAGAACAATTTTTTGTTGCTGTTGCTTTGAGAGCAAGATTAAAGGAGAACAGACAGCTCTCCTGAATGTTATTTTTTGGCAGAATTCTGAACTGCCTCACTGGCTTTCGGAGGAACATAACATTCAAATGAACCTAGTACAGGGGCTGAAAAATATTCCTTGTTGATCTCAGAAAAAACTGATCCAATTTGTCCAAGTTATAAATTCACCTTTTATAGAAAAATATCAAAGACACTGTGCAAGGTCACTCATACAATGATGGGGGAAAGAACATGAGTCTATAATACCCAGACCCCAGGGTGAACTACTGAGTCACACCACCTCTCAGATACCTTCTGACAAATCTCTGTGCCGAGTTAATCTCACTGCAGCAGCAGAAGGTGGTGCTGCATCCAGCTGCCTCCCTGCAACTGTCTAGCACCCCCAAAACAGGGGTAAAAGAACAGAACGTGCATCCTCAACCACATTCCAGTTCACAGCCTCATGAGTCCAGGTTTGTGCTAAGACGGTACCCTTTGAACTGGAGCGGTAAGACTTGAATGAGCCGGTGCTCCAGTCTGCCATCTGCCACCCTGGCAGGAACTTCTGACGGAGCGGCTGTGATAAATAGCAGAGAAGGTGGGGAAGTGATAACATCTTGAATTGCTGTAGGTTGAATTGCACATGAGCATGAGTTGGAGTACTCACGCAAGCTTGCAAATGTAATTCAGAACACATGGCATGCTCTGGAGGGCTTGTTTACACGACAAAGTGTATTTAGACTGAGATAGTGTCAACTTTAAAGAAAAATAAGCCTTTCCTCAATCAATTTTTGGATAGTCTCTCTTATATCAAAATAGGAGTGACTTAATCTGATTTAGTTTAAAACTACTCTGACTTGAGCTAAGCTAATTCAAAAGAAGACACTCTATTGATGGAATTAGAGCACCTGCCTAGAGAATGAATAACTATTAATAGATCTCTGTGTAGACAAGTCTAGAGCAATTTCTCAAAACACATATCAAAAACAAGTAAGAACATACCACCAGAGGAAATGATGGTAAAAAGGAATGAGAAGCAGAGAGAAAATCCAGGTGTAAAAATCCCCAGACTTAAAATGTTCACTTACTAGCCATTAATTGTTGTAAATGCACTTCTTCACAATGCCTTTTTGAATAGTCAAGAGCAATATCTGCAAAAAAAATTTTTTTTTCACAGATCCTGCCTATGGAAACTGTTTTTTCTTTACAGTTTGGATTTCAGCTTCTCCCTGAAGGTAAATGAGTGTCACACCATAAACTTGACGAGGACCCATCTGCACATATACCTATTAAAAACTCAGTCCTCTTCCCATAAGACCTACCACCAATCACTGTTTTAGTGGAACAGCAGCTAATTTCCAATAGCCTGTGAAAGTTTGCTACTGGGCCTGAAACTTCCTGCCAGGCTGGTTTCTGCCAGTTTGTGACAGTATTTGTGCTGCTTTATCATTATGATCTCACTAGGACTCTGAAGCAATGGTAAAATGTGTTCACACAGAAACAGACTTTGTTTCCACACACTTACACGCTATGACATCCGAATACTTCATTTTGCCCACAAGAGAATTAAGTCCACCTTCATGAATGATCCTCTGCATTTCTCTTAAATAGTCATAAATTAATCCTCTAGATTTTCTGTTTCAGTGGCAGTTTTTTAAAGAACAGCGTTAGCTCCCTAGTCAAGTAGGATCTCAGCTCTGGTCTCTTCAGCTGTTTAATTAAAAAGTATAACTTCACCTTTCTCACGCATTAAGTTATAAACTCAAAATGAAAGTAGAAACTCTGCCCCTCCTTTAAAATGCAATGAAAATTTCTCAACTCCTTAGTTTTGATTTTGACTTTAATTCAAGTAATGCTGCTCCCTGGTTTGCTTAAAAACAGGGGTTGAAACATCCATCTTCTTACACACCTTGTTCAGTATCTGCCCACCCAGACTCTGTTCTCATTATCAGAAGTATATCAGAGGGATCTCAACAGAGCTTCAGTGCAGATCTGAGGAGAAAGGAGAATAACCCTCACCATCTGTAGATACCAAGACAACCTGAAGTCTCCGATAGCCAAGTTCTGGCAGTTCTTGGCGTGACATTTTCCGAGGTTTCTGCCTCAACTGTCCACTGCATCACTCTGCTGGTAGTACCACACAGTCACGTGGCAGAAAGTGTGGGACTCCCCAGGCCACCTCTGCTCACATGTCAGCATGACAGCTTGTATGGCTGGAGGAGGCGATGTCCGCATGCAGTATGTGCTACCCTTTTCTTGCTGCCCCTTTCCTGCAGGGGGTGAAGCAGAACATGAGGTAGGTCCATCAGTGGAGAAGTGGCAAGGACTGCAACGCCTCCCACATGGGTGACAGCAATGGACCCAAGCCTGCATGAAACAGGGTGTAGGAGAGAGGGAACTGGACGACCTGAGGCAACACAGCTCTGAGAATAATAAAGCACAGTGTGAAATGAGTTTCCAAAGGGGACTTGCTTCCCCATCTGGTTCAGCTGAATTCAGCTGCGCTACTGAAGTCAGGGTGAAGCCACCTTGCTGAGCCCAGTAAGAGTGTTGTCCAACAGCAGAGCACATGGCAGGTGCCAGACCATAAGAGGGGAAAAGCACGGCTGAGAGATGCTTCCCGTTTCCCTGCTACACTCACACCAAATGCTGTATAGATATTATAAAAACATCTTCCCTTCTGTTGGATTCGCTTGCACCTGTTATAATTTAATTAGGAGGAAATTGGACTTCTTTTGCTCACATCATAAACAGAGGCAACATAAACATATAAATCTTTCTCTTAAATTCCTTTTTCTTCTTTCTGAAATACCAGAAGACTGCCCTGTGAACCCAATGTGCAATTCTCTTTTGCATAGCTTGATGAATAATGGATCAAGCTTATATCTAACACAGATGAAAATCATGCCTTTCTGAAATTCATTCAGTGCTTCACGGACCCCAGATCCTCTAGGTGCTATACATTTCAGCTGTCATAAATCCATGTAATGTTCCTGTGCATGGCACTATTCATTTAGACCACCAATTCAGTTAAAATGACAGATGTGAAAAAAACCACATGTAACCAAACAACTCCCTAGTGATCACACAGCTGCTGATGGTGAAGGGACTGTGTACTTTATTCAGCGATAGTCAGGCACTTCCATCCCCATTTACCACCTGCTGTCAAGATAATGTTGGGTGGAGCTGTGCAGTTCTCACTCAGCTTACTTTTATTCAAGCCGTTCTCCTCAAGGTTTTTGCAAGCAAGTTAAGTGCAGTAGGTGGGATCCTGCACCCACTAACCCTGTAACTAGCAGGAATCTCTCCACTGTTGGATCAGGGCCCAGAGATCAACTCTTCAAGATGAGGAAACCTAGCAACTGATCTTCATTTCAACTCTTTCTTTGCAAAAGCCCTCGAGCATATCAAGAATAATTCAATGTAAAACCAGAGAATAGGACAACACACTAAACAAAGGGTATTTATTACACTTATCTTTAAAGTCTATGTCCTGCCATTCACACTACAGTTCAACAGTCTCTATCCTCTGAGTAGTCCTGGGCATCCTCAAAGTAGTCTAGGGACCTTCTTAAAGGCAACTAGACAAGATATAGCAAATCAGGCTATTAGGCCTCTATTCAGTAATGCCCTTAAGCAAATGCTTATGACTCATTAATGTAAGTAGCAAAGAGCTTTGATGAATTGGGTCTTTAAACAACAAGGAAGCCTCATTTCAAAGTGACACCGTATATCTCTAAAATGAACATATGGCTTTTAATGTTTTCTGAAAGGCTTTTGTTTTACAATATGCATTAATTTTTTTGTGCAGGATCCAGTTTTTCTCAATTTTTAACATAATGAAAGTCATGGGGAAAACTGAGTTTGGTTTTTTGATAGAATGACCAAAATGTCCTCAGATTATATTTCTCTTTGGTATACGACAAAGAACAACCAAAGGATGTGCTTTCTTCACCCAGAATTCAACATTGTCTTGATATGAAATGGGGGAACTATATGTTTCTCTGTTCAAATCACCATAAATCAGCTTTCATCGTGGACTTTGTGCATAAAATTAGCCTGGCCGACCATGTAAGCAAATAAATGAATCAATGTAACATTGTTTTTATATGGCATATTTTCATCACTCATTAGTAATTTAATTCTGCATGTGTTCTGCAGTTTGATAGACAAGTTGTGCACAGGGGAAAAAAAAAACCATTCTTAAGACTTTGGCACCTACAGCTAAGCTGTTAAATTCATATTAATGCGTCAAAATAAGTAATCAGCAACTCTGAAAATCAGGTCATTCATTTTTGTGCCTAAATATAGATCTAGATGACTAACTTTAGGCATTCACAGTTGAAAAATGTTCATCCAAATGTGTCATCAGGGAGGGTTGAATAGATTTCTAGAAGAAACACTTGAGAGAAAAATTTTAAACGATAACAATTTAGATGATAAACAGTATTATAATTTATTATTCATATAGTTCTATTGGTATGCCTGGCATTCTAAAGGCAACAGAAGAAATACGGCTAAATATGCTATTCTAAATATACTTTAAACACTTGAAACTGAGGCTATAAAGATTTAGAACACAGTTACTAGTGCTCAGTTGATTGTAGTATTTTTCTGAGGAAAGAATTTACACAGAGATTTTTCTCCCCTGCCCTGTGAAAATAAAAGGTAAGATGATACTTGTGAACTTAGAAGCAGACAGAAATATCATCAAACATAAGTTTCCAACTTAGCCCTAGATCCATAAAGATATTTAGATGTTTAATTTCTGTGTCAACTTCCAACTTCCCACTGACATCAAGGGAAAAACAATGGAAAGCAGGCATGGGGTTTATCTCTAAAAGCAGCAGAGAGAATGGTAATTCCAAAGAGCGACTTACATGACACTAAGGTAGGTGTCCTAGAAAGATTTGTGATATGACTCTCTGTTAATTAGAGAGGAAGAATTCTTTTGGATTGCAACACTTAAAAATTCCAACATCAGAAGATGTTGGAATATAGGAATATTCAGCACTCAAAGATCCCATGGCATTGTATAAAAATGCATGACCCCTCGTGGTCAGGAATCAGGTATTTGAGCAGACACCTTAAAAGGGCCAACAAAATTTCCAAAGGGAGTAGTCACGCTCTTGACAAAGTGAAAAGCAAGTGTTCACTTGAACAGAGGGGAGCAGGTATGAACACCCAGGAAAGATGTGCTCCTTTTTAAAGATACGTTAAACAATTCATATATTCCCAGTGAATCCTGCCTCTGGCGGGCTGTGTAGTAAACAGATAGTGACCATCTGAGTTTCATTCTGTGACAGCTTCTGTATCTGGCATCCCAGACAGTTAGTACGGTGGATTGTTCTTCCTAAGGATCTAACAACATTAATGAAGAGCTACTGGTCAAGTTTAAATGCAAAAGAAAATACATTATTGCAGGGATATTCACTGAACTAACTTAATAATAGCTGCCCATTTTGCAAAGAGGAAGATGGATGCTCTTTAACAGGATCTTTTTTCAGTAAAATACTCATTTCTATCCCTCTAGGTAAATGTCATCATACGTTACAGAGAACCTGTTCCCTTTATGTCTAGGGAGAAAACAATTGCCGTGTAAAAATTTCCCATGAAGACAACAATAAGGTCAGAATCTGGAAAGCACTTTAAATGTGCATGCCTGGACTACACTTAAGAAAAAACTTTTACATATTAAATTCTATCTGTGTTACCACTCCCTGACATGGGAATGGCAGTGAACCACCTCTGAGTCCATCTTCATCAGCAACACTTGAGACTTTGTGGAGTGTTTCAATGTAGGTATACACAGTGATCAGTACAACTGTTTTTATGGCAGTACATCTTTTTAGTCTGGTCAGCACAGACGACAAAGCTAGAGTCCAGGCTCTGGTAACTATAAACACTGCAGCCACCAAACCCTTTCATAAAGAACAGAAGCATGAGGTGGTTCAGAGTGGGTCAAGTCTATCTATATAACACAGGCTAGATGGATCACCTCTCCCTCCCTCCCCACTTGCAGTAGAGTCTAGAGGCAAGCTGCCTGACTAGCTTAGGCTAGACACGTTTTAGACGGTTAACAATTCTAGACGGTTACGTAGGGTAAGAACAATGCAGGGAATAGCCTACGGCAGGGAATAGCCCTGAAGCACCAAGGTGTAAAAGGTGTGCTGAAAG
This sequence comes from Phalacrocorax aristotelis, assembly GCF_949628215.1. Lineage (NCBI taxonomy): Eukaryota > Metazoa > Chordata > Aves > Suliformes > Phalacrocoracidae > Phalacrocorax > Phalacrocorax aristotelis. The sequence continues at coordinate 35,142,905 of NC_134276.1, read as the reverse complement.
GTTAAAGGAAGCTGGCTATGTGGAGGTAACTTAGCTCCTTACTACCTCACTGGCAGAGTCCCCTTCTTGGTCCTGCTGTGGTAAGCCCTTCACCTTTAGTCAACCAGAGAAGAGCAAGTACAAAAGGTAGTCAGCCAGGAACACATGTGATTTTCACCCGCATCCGATGGCCAGCCAGAGCAAAAATGGCATCTTTCAGTTTAAGAGAGGTGTGTTAAGGTTGGACTAGATGATCCCTGAGGTCCCTTCCAACCTGTGATTCTGTGATTCTGTGTTTTGCTGAAACAGAAGTAATTCTTACAATCTGTTTTCTGAAAAAAAAAAAGTATCAAAATCACATGCAAACTTCAGCAGTAGCGAGGCAAACCAATATATGAGAAGCATATATTTAACTAGCTTCACCACCACAAAACAGTATGTAAAGTTCTGCTACCCTCACAGCACAGCTAAACAAGCCATGCTTCAGCTGGTTACCAAATCTGAAAAGCACAGGCTGTCAGTGCTTTCCTGACATCTCTAAACTTCTGCGGGACTCCTACCATGCCAGCAGTACCTCTGTCTTTGTGCAGTGTGTTTCCCACCAGCAGGTCATGCAGCAGTGCAGTTGGGGGGGGGTGATGGATATAATGCCAGCTCCTGATCACACCCGTCACCCACAAAATTGACTACCTTTCCACTGCTCCCAAGCAGTCCCTGATGAGGAACTCCTACTGGGAGTTGTCATTTTGATAGAAGGCATCAATGAGCCACTTTCTCTCCCTGACACCTCTGGCAGAGGTCCCACTCTTCCTTCTATTGTCTCTGCACATCTTTAACGAGAAATATTAAACTCTCACATTCTCAGAGTCCTCCCCACTCAGGCCCTCCTTGTAGTAGGGTGAGATAGCAATAATGAGACTGAATAAATCTCTGATGCAGTGAATATCACTCTGCTTAAGACTGGTCAAGAGCAAGCACAAAAATAGCTTTGCATCCTGCAGCCACCATCATCCTCATGATTTGGGTCCAGCTAATCCAGGCCCAGAACAAATATCATGTGTCAAAATTGGAAAACCACTCCCTCCCCATGATAAAATCAACCTGATGAACAACTGATCTCACAAAGAGAAAACACTGTTCGAAAACTATAAAGATATTTTTACATTAAGCCTATTATGGGAGAGCATAGAGAAATTGTATTTCATTATATTACATGTTTTATACCATTTTTACTAACTTCTCTCATTTTATGGACTGGACAATTTTTGACCACTTACAAAGGCAAATATTCTTCCTTAACCTGCTCAGTGTTGATGGGGAAACAGAATAAAGAGGGTGTTTGCAGTTTATGGGTACATCTGGTGATGCTGCAGCTCATGAGCCAAACCGATATCATTTAGAGTGCCATCTACCACCAGTTAAATACAAACCCCACAGTTCCCATGCTAAAAAGCTTGAAACTGGGCGTATTAGAATCAGGGTTTTAAATATAGCCCCTCTTGTCTTTCCAGCCATTTCAAAAGAAAATTGTAATTTATAACCATAATGGGTTATTCTGCTACCAAGCAGCTAGATGAAAAGGAAGAAGTCTTCATAGTCATAGGGCCTTCACATAGCTATAGCGTGTAACCTCGGTGACCTGCAACATCAAATGAGAAACGACAATGCTCGGTCTTTCAGCTTTTAGCTTTAAGAACTTTGAATCCACAATTAACTCAATTCTAAGCATCTGGTCTTTTTAACCCCTTAAATTCAAAGGTCATTTGATCTTTCAGCAGAGTCAGGATTTATCAATATGACAAATATAATTTTATACTTATTAAAAATGGAGGCCAGCTCATGACATGGGAAATTGGCTATAGCGAGGTTATATGTTTTTCCTATCTTTCCTGTTATTTACAATTTCATTCAAATGCTAAAAATTTAAAAAATTAAATTAATTCTGAACATTTGTATTACACCTCTTCTAGCAGACATGCAGGGTCGTGCATGACAGAGTTAACACATGCTATGCTGATGAGAGTTACCGATTTACAAGTAGCTCAAGCTGTCTTTTGTCTTTCCCTCAGGCATTTATCATGGAGTTTAGTTTGGTGTGCCTGGTTTGGTTTGAGCCACAGGTACTTTTCTAACTCATCTAGGTTCTGGTGCTGATGAAAACAGGTCCCTGCTGCCACTGAAGTCAATAGCAGAGTCCTGAGATCTTCAGCCTGTACAGATAATTGGCTGAGAAACAGTTGTGGCTTACTATATTTTTACACTAATATTCTGTGCAGAGATGAATCCACCTCTCAGAATCCCAATGTGAAATTTAGATCCAAACTTCCCACCTATTTCACCAGTATCAGGTGTAATGCGTGTGCTTGGATTTCTGCTCAAGATGAGTGACAAAGTCTGGGTTTTTGTCCCAGTTTCTTCAAATATGGAGCTTTCCAAAACAAAGACTGGGGGTCTTAGTGTCTGAGATTCATTTTAGGCATATCTTTAATTCTCCAATATTCTGAGAGTATATTTGTAACTCTGTTTGAAGCACTAAATGAGTCAACTTGAACATCCACCCAGCTTGCTCAGAAATGAACTCTTCAATTTATACTGTAAAGCTGGTAACTATAAAAGATTCACTACTCTTACAAACACTTAGGCTTTGTTTAACTAACCCACTGAAGTCAATCGGACTGTTAGGTGCACGACTCGAAGCAATTGAGTTCAGCACCTTATTTAGAGGCTGGGAAAGAGGTGAGAAAGAAAGAATGAATTTCACCTAATTTTAGACAACTCACTCAGGTAATAAATAGGGAATTTAGTAATCTTAAATTATTTTATACAATAAATAAAGCAAAGACGGTATCTCCAGGGAGCAACTCATATTAAATCACCCTTAACTGGCATTGTCACACACTGCAGTCCAATACTTCAGTGTAGGAATTATAAATAATACCAGAATCAAGTCATCTTTTTCAGCTCCTTCTTGATTACCGTTCACACCAGAATTAGCATATCAAGGTAGGAAGAAATACATGAATATTTATTACCTCCTTTCCTACATGGAAGCTTAAACGAAGAATTTGCAAGAACGTGAGGGGCAGACCTACAAACATTATTTATATGTTTAAGCAAAACCTTTGAGTTAAAATTCTGTTGGCCCAGTGATGACTATGAAGGAGTGAGAAAGCCGTGTCTACTGAGTGTGTTACTTCTGTGAGATATCACTGAAATAAGGGCAACAGTTACCCTAATTGGCTGTACTGACAATGAGTGCAATCCATGAAGCCCTTGAAAGCAGGCAACTAGGAAACAAGGGGAAGAGCACAGCTGAAGTCGACTGAACAATAGCAGTGCACAGGAGCCAGCCAGGCAAGCATTGCTTGGGTGATGTTGTGGCACTATAGGGACACATGAACTCCCGGGACCTTCTTCCTTTCACCCTGACAACTTTCAGAATGGCAAAACTCCCCTTCTCTGCCCAACAGCTCCTCCCCATTGCCAAGCCCTCCTTCCCCCCAGTCACTCACCCAGGAGACTTCAGGGAAGACTCTACCAGCGGGTATCCTGCTATCCATGGGCATTGGGCTTTCCCAGAGAGAGGATTAAGATGGAAACCAGTCTCTGTCCATCATTCCTCCCCTAGGTCTCAGACAGCCATGCAAAAACATACACACTGTCTCAGCATAGAATCATAGAACCATAGAATCATAGAGGTTGGAAAAGACCTCTAAGATCATCAAGTCCAACCATCAGCCCAACACTATAGTGTCTCCTAAACCATGTCCTGAAGTGCCACATCTACACATCTTTTAAATACCTCCAGGGATGGCGACTCCGCCACCTCTCTGGGCAGCCCGTTCCAATGTCTGACCACTCTTTCAGGAAAGAAATTTTTCCTAATATCCAATCTAAACCTCCCCTGATGCAGCTTGAAGACATTTCCTCTTGTTCTATTGCTATAGAAAAGGGCACCCTGTGGCCCTTCTCAGTCGTTCCTGTATCTTAGAAAAGTCTGGGAAATCTGGCATACCACTGTGAGACTCCATTCACTTTCTTGAATGAAGAGAGTAACACCTATAACCCAGGAGTTTTTCAGAGGTGTCCGCCTTTCTCAGGTGTCCACCTTTATCCATTGACTAGACAGAAGGTGTTCCCTGCGGGAGGACAGGATTATCCCTCCTCCCAGGCACAGGTAATAAAAACATAGACATCTGCACTCAGGTTAGGTAAATACCATAATTGTACTGGATGCGCCTCTGAATATTTCACAGGGGTACTATAAAGTTTTATTATATCATTTATGATTGTCTCATCATGGAGAATCCCTAGCTGATTCCTGCATTTTACCAGGTAACCTGCGAATGGTCTAAAAATAATGGCACATATTCATCACATCGGAGCCACCAGTCCACCTCAGACCAAGCAGCATCTGTTTTGGTTCCAACAGTGGCAAGTAAAGGGAGTAGGAGAAAAGGGAGTTTTCTGGAAAGGAGAAAGAAAGGGAGGGTAGGGAACATAGAGAGGAAAAACAGGACAAGGAGGGGGAGATGAGAAAGAACATCACTGAAAGCAACTTTTACTGCAGCTTAAGATTAATGATTGCTCATCCACAAGCACTCTACAACCTGAGGTAAGTGGAAAAAACTGGAGATGCTACTCAATAGCCAGTGTAGCCCTTTGCAGACATAAAAAGCAGTACGCTGATGTTCCCACTCAGACATATAAAACCAATGTGATGTATGTAGCTTTTAAGTGTTGGTGCGGTATAAAAGTTTTATTGCTGCTTTGGCTTCAAGAAAGCTACAAACCTCAGTTTAGGAGTTGCAAGCCCCTGTGAAAATGGTTATGAAAGGCATTTTTTCTAATCACGTTAGCAAACCCTTCTCTCCATTTTCCCTCTCATTAAAGAGCTTAAATATTTTACAGCTATAGTGTGCGGGCTTATGTCCAGATTACCCTTCATTAAATGACTTTTACAGTAGCTGGATACAAGCCTTGTCTATTATTACACACCAGCTAATTATGTCTCCTTTGTTTTCATTTCATCATTTTAAACAAAGCTTTTAGGGACCCAGCCACTCTGTGAGAGGTGTTGCCAAGCTGAACACATTTCCAGCAAATCCCAGCTGGGCTGCATTCATTTCATCTGATGATCTTTGCAACATGAAGTAGCTTTCTGGAAAAAAAAAAAAAAAAGAGGCAGAGGGGGGACAGGACAGGGAGGAAGGAGAAGAAAAATAAAAACAATGTCCAACCTATAGTGCTCTTACAGTGGTTTAATGCAAAGATGACTTCTCACGAGGGAAAGATCCAGCAGGATGTCAGTGAAGAGTGAAATACGATGTACAGTGTTTCTAAACATCATAGCCAAGCTATGTGAACGACCGGTTCTATCAGGCATTTTCTGATTTCTGACAGTGTGCTGTTTTCAGATTACCCCAGTAATGTTTCCAAAGTGTATTATTATATTCATGGCAAGAAGAAGGGGAGGAGGCCTGAAAATTACTTCCCTCCTGGCAACGAATTGTCATTTAGGTCCCATGTTAAGCCAGCACTTTGCATTGCCTGGGAAGCCAAGGGAGCTAACAAAAAGACACGATTTCCCCAGAGCTGGGGGGCCAAGGGAAATGATCACACATCTGAAGTCTCCCCAGGGTGCAAAAAGCAATAGCAAAAGGCTTTGCTAAAGATACTTTTCAGTATCTGTGCAAATAAAATTGACATTTAAATACTATTTTAATTACTTATTCTCATCTACGATACACTGAATAATCAAAATAATCATATCAGGAATGATAGTAAGATTTGCTATGGGTGTTTGTGTGTACAAGGCAGTATATCATTCCTTGTGGACAGTATGTAAGATGGCTGGCCCTTGCTCCACAGGGACTGAAATGCCATGTGTGACATGGTGCAGAAGCCAAATGAGAAAGAAAGCTGTGCAGCACTTCATAGGAGTCTCAGTTCTCCTCCTTTCCTCATGGGCATTTTGTAACTCTCTTTTAACTTTTTTTTTAATTGGTCTTCAATCCTTTTAAGCCTTCCTTGACCATGTAGCTTTCTAGCTTTCCTTGAGCAGATGGTATTCAACTAGCCAACTGAGGGAATTTTTGCATGTTTCTGCTATCTACATTCTTTGGGCTTATGAGTCCCACACTTTACTTTCTATATGTCTGCAGTTTTGGCCATGTGTAAAGCCTTCTAGGATTTAGTGGGTATAAAGACCCAAAAGGCAGTAAATTTGAAGATCTTCTGTTGTCATTAGCCTAGAAGTTTATAGGATTTTTAAGGGACTGAGCTAACTTTTCTAAAAGTTTTTAGAAAAACATGTCACTGCTAAGGAATTCAGTAGAAAACTCAAAATACTGAAAACATGGCGTTATCTGTACAGTCTATCGTAACATGGTTCATCTTCTATTAAAATCTGTGAAGTTTTCCTGTGACTTACACTGCCATCACATATTCTTATTATGTATTGAGCATCACATATTTTTACTGTGTCAAGGGTGACAGAGTATTTTACCTCCTAACTGCTTTCCCATGTAGACAGGGGAAGAAATGAGCTGGCAAAGGCAGTAGATATAACAGCCTTTCTTCAATCTTCATATCTTGTACAGAAGCTACACATGGGTGGTTGTCTTCATGCTTTCCCATTCCAATTGCAGGTCATTCTTCAGCTAAATAGAATCCAGGCTAACCACACTTCCCAAAAATCAGCTCCAGCTGCCTAAATAGTCCATCATTGCTCTTCGTCCCAAATACTGCCAGATCAATATGACCAATACGCTTATAAGATCAATAGTAACTATAATGTAAGCACTGTGCTCCAGAAACTATCTTCTCTCCCCCCACTTCACCATCTCTTTTTTCTAATACCTAACTTGGCAGACTGTTTCAAAAAGACCTGTGAGGTGAGAAGGCACATTTATCTGCCACCAACAGAAGGCCAGGAGCCACCACCCATCATCCTATTAATCCACAAAGCTTCAACCCTGTCTGCCTTACACAACAGCAAAAAGTAAGCACAAGCTCCCTCCCCATGTTTCAGATGCATGAAATGTAATAGCAAAATGAAAAACAGTTTGGCAGAAATGTAGCTCTGCAAGCTCCCCAGCCAGGTAACCTTTCCAAATTGTGCTTGTTTCTCAGAGATATCTGTTTATGGAATAGAAAAATGGGGAAAACGCACCCACTTCTTCCCATGTAGGCGTTGCCTTCACTTTCCTCTAAAATTAAAAAAAAAAAGATTCCTCTCCCTTTCCACCCCGAAGGGAGAGGGCTAATCCCCCAAAGCCGTGTCCTTGTCGCTGCCTCTTTGCACCAGCTTTGGCAGCAGTACAGCAGGGGTCGCAGCAGCTGTTGGAGAGCCCGCCCTGCCTGCCTGGCTTTGCCTCTCCTCCTCCTATTTTGCTGCTCTAAATGCAGTATAAATTCCAAAAAGAAAAACCTGTCAAGCAGACCATTTTCTATTATTTGGAAATTAGCAACCTTGATACTGTTTCTAAAACAAATTGTTTCCATTATCAGAACATTGCAATGCTATATGCATCCACAAGAAATCACCACACAAATACATTTCTGGCCTTAATATAGTGGGTTTTTTTTCTGTGGACAATTTGCCTCCTTTTTTCCTGAGATTCCATTAAAGAGAAGTATAATAAAAACTCAGGTACAAACAAACTGTTTGCAATTATTTTCTTGTGCCCTTCAGTACCAGGAGAACAATTTGTTCTCCTTAATTTCAAAAGAGAGCAACAATTAATTAAGCTAATGAGAATTACAGGGGGGAAAACATGAAAATACTTCAAAGGATTTCTGACCTATGAAAAAAAATCTTATTTTGGTCCTGATGCTAAAAAAAAAACCCTTTTGCTTTGCATAAATAATCTCACTGAAGCTTTATCCTTAAAACGTATTTCCAGGATTGTGGATTTGGCAAATGCAGGCTTCAAACCGCGGTTGCATTGATGAACTGACTTTGATATGTGCATTTGTTTGTAAAATCCTTTGTTAAGGGAGGATATTATCACCAAGCTGGAAGCTAAGACATAAGCCCAGGATGCTACCCAGTAGCAAACTGGGCAAACATTTGTATGTTTGACAATAGCACACGGACTTAGACTTTCTGACTGTTGCTGTACTAAGAAGAAGGAAAAATAGAAGTGCATTCACTGGTCCAGATATCCTCCTTAACAGAAAAAGGCCTGCAGGGAAAAGAAAACACATAAAAATGCACTGAAGCAAAGTAATGCTCCTTGAAGCTGGCTGTGCCCCTAAACTATGCTCCTGAGATTATATCCCGAGGCAGCAGGGGGCATGGTTAGGAGCAATTCTCCCCGGCTCCAAAAGAATGAAGGCAAGTGTCAGCACTGCTATAAAATCAATTCATGGATGATTGCTCCCAGGATGGCTCGAAGCAGCAGTGACATGAGTCTAGGACATTGTGCTGGTGAGGAATCACCCCTAATGACTTTCCATCTGATCCCTGGCTGCAGGGGTCAGTTCAGCCGCTACACGAGTGCAGGGCTGAAACGCGAGGTCACAGATCCTGTGTGTCAGCATGATGCCAGCTTGTGACAGTGACACTTGTTGCACTATAAAAAGGAGGTTGCCAAACAGGATGGTGGAGCTTAGGATACCACACAAATCTGGCAGGCCTCCTTGTACCCTCTTAATACACTGTTCATGTACCTTATAGAGCACTATTGTATGGGTTTTTCCTGATCTTGAAGTCTGAATTACATCTTGATCATCAGTCAGATCAACACAACAGATTAATACTTACCATCATAATATAAAGGGACTTTTTACCTTTATATTATGGCAATTACCTTGTCTCTGATACTCTTTTCAGTATGTTCTAGCCTCGTCTAGAGAGCATGGACCAGTCTTACACATGGCTGATGGCACCTCTCTCCTTACCACCAAGGCGATAGTGCGCTTGCTCACAAAATTTGCACTAGTATAATTAAAATTGGTTTTCAGATTGATTCAGCCTTTATCTAGCACAACTTCTCTGCACAGGGACAGTTCCATCAGCTCAATCAGGTTATAGTAGCCAGCACAGGATTCAGTCCCATGGAGCATTTAAGATACCACTTCTCACCAGTTGTCATCTGTCAGCTGAACCATAACAACAGATTATAAATCCATTCCTGGCCTGCCCCTAGTGTGCAACAAAATGCTCTTAAAAACCCCGCTCTCACTCATCTGACCAGCTTTTCAAGACCACACAGCACCCTGGGGCATGCAACGCATAGCTGGGACTTCTTGAGCCTGCTCTCAGAGTCAGCACAGCAGCCTCACCTGTTCTACTTCTGCCAACAGGCTTAGCACCTTCAGCTCTTTTCTTCACTGTGCTACACAACAGACCTGGAAATCAAGCCTTTAATGGATACCAGTGGCTATTAAGAGTGAATGAGAATTCTAATTACAAGCAGTCACATTGTGAATGGGGTTACTTTCCCTGCGCTCCCTGAAGGACATCAGGAGGTGAAAGAAGGGAGACATATGCCCTGAAATCCCAAAATGGCAAAACAATTTCCTTTCTGCATTGTATTCTGCCACTCATCATGAAAGAGATGACAAGAACACGATGACCACTGGTGCAAATGCACTTCTGTGCTCAGTGGCATAGCAAGGACAGCAAGGGATAGATACTTACACTGGATGTGTAAGTGGGATGTGTGCTGTGGGTGGATGACAAGCCTTCTAGTCTTCTGCTTCTGCCATCTTTCTGTATTCTCCACTCCCCAGCTTCTTGCATGTTCCTCGGGCCACTCAGAGTAACCATTGGTGGCAGTTCAATCTCAGGCAGCAGCAGAAGCAACAGGAGTCCCAAGGAGGAGTGTCAGGGACAAGGGAGAGGCTATTTGGGACAGACAGTTCTCACCATTTCGTCTTCATACTCACTTCACAACCCTTAGTACCTGAGGCCACCTATGATGACCCAGCCTGCTGTCTGCACAGCAGCAGGAGCCAGGGGAGCTGCTGGAGAGGAGACAGGAGCAGGCAGCAGTAGGACAGTGGCAGCTCTCTGCTGCAAGAAGCGCAGGTGAGGAACCACATCCCATGCACCGAGGCATATCTCGCACTTAAGCCACAGAAGCCCATAGCAGCGTAGCCCCCAGCTGCATGCAGAGTACCTGCCACAGTACGCCATACAGCTACTGTAAAGCTATCTTCTGTCTGAAGCTGCACTCCATGGCTGCAATGTAGACTTCTAAATCTTCCTCTCTGTGCTCTGACATGGAAAGTAACAATGTAAAACTAGAAAACTCATCCTGGCACACAAGGGATTATAGTGAAGAAGGATCTATAGTGGGATCCTAACATGGTACCAGTTAAAATCAATAGAGACCTTTATTTTTAATTAAACAGCAGTAAGTATGGCTTAGATCCTCTAAGCAGGGAAACATTCACGTGGTTTTTACTCATGTGAGTAGTCCCATGAGGTTGGAAGATCACATTTCTCATGCAAATCAGCAGCAACTTTTCCATTAATATTATATGTAATTTTTAAATAGCAGTACCTACATGCTAAGAACAGGATTCATCCCGCTTAATGCTGAATGTCTAAAACTGAGGTGTCTAGTCTGAGCTCACTGCTCCAGGCTAGCCTAGTCAGTGGGAAGAGTTAAGCGCTTTCGGTTGGGTGAGTCGTCTCTCATACAGCAGGTGTCTAAGACATGCCCTTTGGCAGTGCTAGCTTCTTTCTGCTGACTACAACAGGAGCCAAAGGTGACTAGCTCAGAAATAGACATCATTTAAACCATAGACTTCTGGAGGCAGTAGGATGAACCCTATGCCACATATTTAAACAATAGGACCTGAATTCTTTGAAAGCTGCCCTTGTAATATCAAGCCTGTCTGCATTGGCTCTTTCCAAAAGGACAATCTAATATTAATAATAAATAATTTATCTGGTGAATTAGGTTGAGGTGCTTAACATTTTTGAAGTGGAAGAGGTTTGCAGAGCAGCCACATCTATGGTATGTCCCACCTCACTCCTGCCTAAATGGTCTTTCTCAGATATCCTGCAAGCATCTACCCTTGGCAAGGAGGATAGCATACCACGCTTCCTTGCTTTTGACAGTAGGGTACCTTAGACACATCCAAGACTGTACTTACAGGCTCAAAGCTCTGCTTAGCAGCCAACCACCCACTGACCCCACTTCTGATATGGCATCCAGACATTATACATGGCTGCTGAATGAGAAATTGCTGTAGTGCACCACAACCACTCCCTACAAGGGCAGTAAGAAGTAAAGGTCTTCCTTCAGAAATTCCAGAGACACAGAGTCAGCGTTCACCTTACCCAAGTCTACATCTGACCACCTACATCTATCTACTAAAACCTTTCACAGACATGCAACAGCACCATAGTGGGAGAGCTTTCCCTCAACTCACTCTAGCTGCCAAAGAAGAGGCATCTGGGGTAAGCCAGTTGCTCCCTGGGCTTCCTCCCTCCACAGTCACCGAAGAGAAACATTTCTTGGTGCTCATCAAAGGCTACTGACACTATTTCCCTTTTATACCTTCATCGGGACAGAATGCATCACAAAATGGAGAAGTCTCTTTTTCTTCTTTAACTAAAAGCAAAGCCTAGATGGCTACCTTATGCTAGCCAACTTTTGAGTTTTGGTTTTTTGTTTGTTTGCTGTTTTTAGCAGCTAAAGCTAGGTGAGATTAATTCAGCAAGATTTACTACAAGACCAGAAACAAATATGATATTTATTCTGTGTTCACTCATCTCCAGATTAAAAAGACAAACCAGTCTCCTCTCTTAGTTATAAAAAGTGGACACCTTTAAGGAGAACATAAAATGTTACATAAATACTTAAGACTACTAATTTTCTACCTGTTTTAGTTAGTTACTTATCATAAGATATAACAATCAAAAATTCTCATTCTGTTCCCTGGCATACACCTGTGTTTGTTTTCATAGGCTTTCGGGAGCAAGAATACTTCAAGACCACTTTTGTGGAGTCCAGGCTTTTCCAAGCAAAGGATTACTACACCAGGGAAAAAAAAAAAAAAAAAAGGAAGAACAGGTTATTGCTAGGATGCTGGATTCATTTTTTAGAGGCTATCTACTGTACTTAAGAGAAATAATTCTTTTACTGTGTTGGAGGGGAAATTCTGATGCAAGCACTTTTCAGGTCACAGTTTAAAGATCAGCAAGGAAAGAAAAGTGGGACCAGGCAAGACACAAATCAGCCTACCTGAATTTGCATTCTCTTCCCGTCGCCTACGCCCTTACTCCTTAGAGACTATCTGTGGATCTAAGCTAAAGTGCTAGCAGTCTAACTGCAAAAGTTAGTCCCCTGCAGTATAAGAACGATGAATCAGCCCACACTGAGCCCAGTGCTGCTGCAGCTATCAGCCTGCCCAACTCAAATTAGCTGTTTCAAAGGCAATGTAGGTCAAATTAGCTGTGTCGAAGGTAACTTAGGTATACCACAGGTACTTATTAAATGTCACCAAGCAATAGGAACACTGTTGGTGTTGCATTAGAAGTATTATTCCTCACGGTTACATTTGCAGCTGGAGCTCACTAGCCAGAATCTAGCCCAGATTAATTAATTCAATTAATTCATTAAACTTATTGAATTACTTTTAGCTTTAACAAGTTTGAGGACTTCCAAAGGACATCAAGCTCCTGCTTTTATTCTATTTTTAATTAGATAAGAGGTAATTTTTGTATTCAAATGAAGAGTAACAGATGTAGCTCTGTGTGGTAATGCTGAATCAGAATGTAATCTTATAGTAAACAGATATGCTTTTTACCAATGTTGACTGTTCAAATCAAATTACAGTATGAGCATTTCTAAATTTCATTGTCAGTTCTCTTCACTTTGACCCAAACATAAATACTGATCATAGATACTTTGATTATTCAGCTTCTGATATTTTGTATGGTTTTAAAATCTCTTAATGCCTTTTAATGTGATAAGTAATTTTTCCTTTATTATGTTTACATCAGATTTTTGTATAATGGTTATAATTAGGTGTTTGCACCTCAGCTACAGATTTTACTCATTCTTGGATCCAGTCCATTTCAAGGGTATTCAATTCCAAGCCAAGTTCTCTCCCCAGAAGCCCACAACCAACACTGAGTTTGGCAAGTTTTTGGCTGAAAAATACACATAAACAAAAACATTTGACCCCTGCTGGGTAGGCTTTTTGAGACAACAGATATTTGAATGGCAGCTAGAATAGACAACACAATCTGCAGGAAGGAGTGCATTATCCTACTTTGCTTTCTGGAAGTGATAGGTTTTTAGACAATACCATGAATGTACTCTGAAAGGGACTTTGATCAAATTCCATCCATTCCAGTTACAAACATAAAAGTTAATTGAAGCAAATGGAATTGCGTGGACAGGGATTGAGGAGCAACTGCAGTTTAGCTCCTGAGCTTCCTTAAATCTCTTACCAAGTTTCTTCTATTTATGGACCCTATCTAAAGATTGTTACAGCCAGTCAAAAGACTTCCACTTTCACAGAATTCAAGAGCAAACCTAAATACCTAGATTACCATCTGCAAATGATGTAAGCACATACTTGACTTTAAGGAAGAAAGTAGCCCCACTACAGTCAGTAGCTTTACTGAGAAACTTCGAGACTGGCTTGTATTTCTATGCCTGACTAAATCAGGTCATCATTCCTAATTATGATCCTGATTATGTTCCTCAACTGAAGTCAGTGGGAATAAGAGCAGGGAAATATGTCTCTGGAGGGTCACATCGACTTAAGAATTAAATCAATACTATGCAGCTCCACACCAATGAAATCACTGGAGTTAACACTAGCAGAGACTGGAAGCATACTGTGGTAAATCAGATCCAGAGTCTGTTACATGGTTTTGACACATCTTTCAGTTTTATCAGAAATCCAAACACAAAACTTAGCACTCTGAAACCTCAGTGGATTTTAGACGCTCCCTGAAGGGCTTTGAGTATTGAAATCAATGAATGGATTGCAATGGACTGACCTATAAATGTAGTTTTTCAGCTGTGACAAATAAAATATTGATAATGGTCTTCATTTTGCTTAACTCTTTCCCACTCTTTCAAAATATCATGTGTAATAGACCATAGCAGAATGGAAATTACTTATAAAAATGTGAGATGGGTTGGCAGGGTTTCACAGAAAGCAACAATGATTTTTATTTCCCCAAGAGACATGCTACATGCCATGAAATGCAGCAACATATACTGCAAAAGGCTGCAGCAATGATTGGTCCAGCATAAGGATTACTGATGGGCTGTATCAGCTCACAAATCTAACATACATAATTAGGTTCCTCATTTGGGGATTCATTATTACAGTAAGTATATGATCCTTACCTAGCCAGGACAATTCTCTCACCTGAACGCCCCCAAGGCCATAATGGCTTTGCAGAGGGAGGCTCACAAATCAACAGTGAGATTTCCAAAAGGAGCTGGGGGCCTTCCAGGAACTTAAGCACTACCAGTTGATTCACCGAGGACTTGCCTAACCCCTAAATAATCTAATATAGTTAGGCATTCAAAGCCTTCTCATAAACAACTCCATGAATGTGCTAAAGCACCTTCTTTAGGCGTGGGTTTCACAGCTGAACAGGGGCTACTCAAGCTTTGATGATCCCAAAGCCACCTGCTGCTGAGCATGACAACATTACACCACCTTTGCGGACATCCTCCTTAGGGTCTAGTCCAAAGCCATTCAGGAGTTTGAGCTGAAGCCAGGTTTCCTCAGTGCCACCATTCTTACTAGACTCCAGAGGCATCTGTTGGATGAAGGAAAACTGATGTTTCTCGGTACAGAAATAACCACAATTCCATGACAATCCATCACACAAGATACTAGGAAGCACACTCTGGATTGCTTAGTCCACCCAAAACACAAGGTGAGAAACACCAGAGAGACACCAGCGGCAAAACAGAGACAGGTCCATAACCATAGTTTCAGAAGAATCGAATAGCAACACTGGGGCAATGCCACAGCACAGGTCCCTAAGAGAAGTAGGGTGGAGTTTGCAAGTTAACCAGGCATATCTTCAAAAGCACAAAATAGGGTCTTTCTTTATGAATTACCAGGCTGTTTCACAAAATTATCACTCTCCTTCCGTAATCCCCACCTCTTATTCTTTCAAACTAACTGAACTAAGAAAGCAATCAGGAAATTAGGATAAAATAAATCAAAACCTTATAAAACTCATTCCAATCAATTTCAAATGCATTCCATACGCCTCTCCTTAACGCAGTATAATGAAGTTTCATTGCTGTCTCTCCACAATATAAAAGGAATCGCCAGACATGAAGGAGCATATGTAAAGTGGACAATTAGTGAAGAGCTGGCATGTTCTGAGCCCCTATTCATTTATCGGCATGGATCTTTTTTTTTTTTCTTTTTTTTTTTTCTTTTTTCTTTTTTTGGAATTGGCTTTCAAAACGTTTCCATGGAAAACAGAGAGGAAGGCAGCTATCAAGAGCAACAACAGAGCCTACCCAGCAATGTGCTTTTCGGACTCCCCTTTTTATCCCCCTCTTTTTTTTGTCTCCTTTTCTTAAACTCGTCCGGGCTTAAGTTGAACAGTTTGCACCAGCATATGGCAAAGGTTGAGGTCAGACAGATAAAACGTTTCATTGCACCGAAGAATGGTTAACAACATGTGAATGTAAATTCTAACACATCGTAAAACTGTTGCAAAGCAGGCTGAAAGGGAGCTTTAGTTATGGCAGGAAATCTGCTTCCCAGCCCCACCCCATCCCTTCCAGTTCATTTCAGGTATTGTGGAGCCCGGAGGAGCTTTTGAGTCCCCTCCCCTGGCAATCTGCACCCGGCCCCTCCGACAGATTTCTAATGACTTTCCAATGAAGATTTAGGAGGTTTTGTGCCCTGGTGCTGTGAAGGATTTCAGCCAGGCACCCCTCTCCGGCAGCCAGCCCCAGCCACCCCTTTTGTTCCCTGCTCGCTCCACCGCTCCCCTGGGCCCCTCGCCCTCCCTGCAGATCAACCAAGCGGAAGGGGACTCCCTCCCAACACCTCCCCACTCTCCACCGGGCCCACAGCCACGGCAATTTGTAGTCATGCTGGTGGCAAGACCACCCTGCCGCCGGGCCTGGGGCAGCCCCCCGGCTGGCCGGGTCCCACCTGGGCCTTGGCCTCACCAGGCTCTGTGGGGTGCAGTCCTCCTGCTCCTCTGGGACAGCTCTGGCTGCCCCAGGGCCCCGCAGGCCTCTCTGGCCCTGCTCTCCCCAAAATGTCTGGTAAGCCTTGCTAGACTCAGATCCAGGGCGGCAGCTTGCTCCGCAACAGGGTTTTCCTCAGTTAAAGCAAAAACAAAGAGAAGGAGCAACACCCCACCTCTGTGAGGACTGTTCCTCCGCCTCTGCTGTCCCTGCTCTTTTTTTCTTTGTTTGCATTTATGTTCGTTCTCCCCCGCCCCAGTCCCATATTTTGTCACCATTATTATAATAAATACAAAGGTTCTGCACCTAAGAAAAGACTACAAAAACATAAATGAATAAATAAATACTTAAATATCGAGTGACATGTTTGTGTCAGGCATTAGTGCAGGCTCTGGGTTGATGTTTCCATTTATCATTTGCTCAAAGTTCCTGCAGCTGAAGAATATAAACCCCAGCAATTCAAAAAAGAAATGTATAAATCATAACAAAGCACCCAGTTAAAAAGAGCTTTTTTGTTTTTTAACTTCTCCAGAGATAAGCTGCAGAAACGTGGTGCTCAATTGTATGCCACCACCTCTGGAGTGAAAATATTAAGGTGGTGGTAGATCATATATATTGCAGTGATATATGGGGGTCTGTAACTCTACTGCAGGGAGTTTGTTGCCTGTTTGTGACACAGACACAAACACGTACTAATGCATGCACCGAGACACTGATCACCTTAATCCCCCAGGTCTCTCTGAAACTGCGCCTGGTGTCCTACTTCCCTCTTCAGCACTGCTCTGAGGCAAGAGTGATTAATGCTCCTTTTTAATCTAGGAAGATGTTAAAAGTGTGAGGGACATTGAGTTCAATTATGAAATATGAAATGCTGAGAGGGTCAAGTCTGCTGAAGCCCCATGATGGAAGAAACACTCCCAGGAGACTTTGATTCTTGGTCGGATGACTGATCATCATGTCCTCAGAAAGAATTAAATTTTATTACCGGCTTTTTGGCAGCATTTAGAGTTTAACGTGGCTAGAATTAAAGAGTGCTTAGTCTGATTTTTCTTTCTTCCCCTTCCCTTTTTTTCCAAAGCTGCTCCATTTTTCTCACTGACTTGGAGGTGCCTGCTAGAGAAATGCAGGTGGCAAGTTATCTCTGGAGGGGTTGTACTGCCAGGATGTTATTCACAGCTCACATTTGCATAATCTCTTGTCTCTTCTTAAATCTTCTGTTTTATTCTCCTTCCCTTCTTACTCCCTCAAGAAGCCCTCGCTAGTTTGGCTTGGGTTTCTTTCCTTCCACATGCCTCGGTAACACTGATTGTCTTTATCAAGGGGTTGCAAGGCGGTGATCACTCACACCTTCCTTCCCTACAGAGAGGCGACGAACGCTGCAGAATGTGTTTACTTTTAACATCTGCCAAGACTTTTAACATCACTGTGCAAGGAAAGCCCCAAAGACAAATCCAGAAATGAGCACATTAATAATGGTTGGCAACCGGGATCCTGCGGTGAACCAGCCCTTTACCTTTTGGTGCTGTTTGCCCTTCCTTAAAGTTCTTTCTTGTCCTACATTATGAAGAGACTTCTGCTGGCTAAGAAGAAACTAACTGCTGTCATTGAGAAGCCTGGTAGTAAATCTTAAAACGCTTGGTTTACTCTGCTGAGAACATTAGTGAAAAATCAGCAGAAGGATTGGGGCTGTACAGAGGGAATTCACATGCCCATTGCACATGGAAGCCTTTACTTGGAAGAAAAGTTACACTCTTAGTTGATTTCTTTTTAGTTTAAATATGCATAATTCTGTTTGCTTTTCAAGATTCTGGAGTCTGTTCTAAAGTATGTAACTGCTGTAACCAAATAAGACAAATACAACAGAAAATTAGAAAAAGAAGAGGATACAAGGAGAGGAGAGGAGCGAACGTTGTTAAGGTTGTAAGTACCAATTCATTGCTCCCCTCTGTCTGGGGTCCAATTCAGTTGCATAAATATAGGCACCCTGGGCTTTCTGAAATGCCTTCATGTCTGCTAAGCCCCCAGCTGCTCCTTCAAAAGAAAGCAGGTCTTCTGCCTATGCCATATCTGCCTGCCCCTGCAGATTTCTTACTGGCCTCTCAGATGGGACAAGACACTTTTCCTTAGCCAGCTGAGTCAAGCCCCTGCGACCTATGCAGTTAATTAACTCAGAGTTCAATGAGATTCCAGTGATAACATCTAAATTGAGGTGTCTAAAAGTATGTGTTTATTCATTACAGTTGGAGGAGACTGATCAAATGCTGGTATCTACTTTTGGCTGAGCTGGATTGTTCTCCATTCTCCGTGGGATGTAATGGGAGACAAAACACTTAAGTCTCTTTTAGAAATCTAAACTTACAGCCTGGACCTTACAGAGGGAGGTTCACAGTATGTGGAAAGAGGGACTGGTCACTTGGGAAGAATATAGGAATACTGTCAGGGTATACAGAGGTGCGACGAGGAAGGCCAAGGGCCACTTGGAATTAAATCTGGCAATGCATGTCAAAGATAACAAGAAGGGCTTCTTTAAATACATCAGCAGTAAAAAGAAGACTGGGGATACAGTGGGCCCACTGCTGAACAAGGAACGGGCCCTGGCGACACAGGATGCAGAGAAGGCAGGGTTACTGAATGCCTTCTTTGCTTTGGTCTTTACTGCTAATGCTGGCCCTCAGGCATCTCAGCCCGCAGAGAAGAGAGGACAAATCGGGACAAAGGAAGACTTACCAATGGTTGAGAAGGACTGGGTCAGAGATCACCTGTGCAAACTGGTTCCTCACAAATCCATGGGCCCTGATGGGGTGCACCCACGAGTGCTGAGGGACCTGGCGGATTTTCTTGCTGAGCCACGCTCCATCATCTTTGAAAGGTTGTGGAGGACAGGAGAGTTGCCTGAGGACTGGAGGAAAGCAAATGTCACTCCAGTCTTCAAGAAGGGCAAGAAGGAGGACCTGGGAAACTATAGGCCAGTCAGCTTCATCGCTGTCCCTGGAAAGGTGATGGAGCAGTTCATCCTGGAGGTCATCTCCAGGCATGTAGAGGAAAAGAAGGTTACCAGAAATAGTCAACATGGATTCACCAAGGGAAGATCATGCTTGACCAACCTGATAGCTTTCTACGATGGCATGACTGGCTGGGTCGATGAAGGGAGAGCAGTGGATGTTGTTTATCTTGACTTCAATAAGGCATTCGACACTGTCTCCCATAGCCTCCTCACAGGCAAGCTAAGGAGGTGTGGGTTGGATGAGTGGACAGTGGGGCAGACAGAGAACTGGCTCAACAACAGAACTCAGAGGGTTGTGTTCAATGGAGCAGAGTCTGGATGGAGGCCTGTCACTAAGTGGTGTTCCCCAGGGGTCTGTGCTGGGTCCAGTCCTGTTCAACATATTCATCAATGACCTGGATGAAGGGATAGAGTGTAACCTCAGCAAGTTCACTGATGATACCAAGCTGGGAGGAGTGGCTGATACACCAGAAGGATGTGCTGCCATCCAGCGAGACCTGGACAGGCTGGAGAGCTGGGCCGAGGAGAACCTCATGAAATTCAAGAAAAGCAAGTGCAAGGTCCTGCACCTGGAGAGGAACAACCCCATGAACTGGTATATGCTGGGGGCTCACCTACTGGAAAGCAGCTTTGTTGAGAAGGACCTGGCAGTTCCAGTGGACAACAAGCTGACCATGAGCCAGCAATGTGCCCTTGTGGACAAGAAGGCCAACAATATCCTGGGCTGCATTCAAAGGAGTGTGGCCAGCAGGTGGAGGGAGGTTATCCTCCACCTCTACTCTGCCCTAGTGAGACCACATTTGGAGTACTGTGTCCAGTTTTGGGCGCCCCAGTTTAAGAAGCATGTGGAACTGCTTGAGCAAGTCCAGCAGAGAGCTGCTAAGATGATGATCGGGGACTGGATCATCTCCCTTATGAGGAAAGGCCGAGAGACCTGGGTTTGTTCAGCCTGGAGGAGAGAGAGAAGACTGAGGGGGATCTCATCAATACCTATAAAGATCTAAAGGGTGGGTGTCAAGAGGATGGGATGGGAGTCTTTTCAAAAGTGCCTAATGACAGGACAAGGGGTGATGGGCACAAGTTGGAACACAGGAAGTTCCACCTCAATATGAGAAAAGATTTCTTTCCTGTGAGGGTGGCAGAGGAGTGGCACAGGCTGCCCAGGGAGGTTGTGGAGTCTCCCTCCCTGGAGACATTCAAAAGCACCAGGAGACATTCCTGTGCCCCCTGCTCTGGGTGTCCCTGCTCAATCAGGGTGGTTGGACAAGATGATCTCCAGAGGCCCCTTCCAATCCCTGCCATTCTGTGATTCTGTGACCTGGGACTCCCAGATAGAGAAATTGGAATTAACCTCTTGATTCACTGACTTTTGTCCTTTACTACCTCAGGCACCACATCATGCTTTCTTTCTCCATAAAACTATCAAGTTCCATCCTGGAAGCACTTTAGTCTTTCCCCACTCTGATGGGAAGACCGCTGCAGAACCTCGCTGCTGTAACCATTAGGGACATTCTCATAACTCCAAGGCTTAATATCGCCATAGCAAGCCTATACCCATGTGGTTCTTATGTCAACATCAGCCTTTGAATAAAAAGGTCTTTTTTCCTTGCTGGTGTTTAACCCCCTGATGGACAGAGAGCAGTTATATCACCTCTCAGCTTTCAGTATGTGGAGCTGAACAAGCCAGGATCTT